>NW_028169811.1:0-22442 GCF_963971535.1 Notolepis coatsorum | reverse complement strand
AGAAGCTGAGTAGAGAGCAGGCCTGGTAACTCGGTCTCCACAGTCCACACAAGCCTGACAGTGATTTCTGAGATGGTAATCACATCAAGTTTGTAGCCAGGGCCCATGGCAGTGACATCACTGGGACGTGGGAGCCGCTCGTTCATCCCACCCTGGCAGGACCTAATGGAAATCCAATAGCGCTGTACAAGCCTCCGTGCCGTGAGCCCCGCTGCTGCGACTCAGACCTCTAATCATGAACAAGAGGATCGCGAGATAGCGGGTAAAGACGCACTGAGGATTTTAAAGCGCACCCCCTCCCCTCTTAGCGCTAACAGATCATGACACGGCCGCTGAAGCAAGCGCGAGTCATTCAAAAGAGGGAACGTTATTTTTAAGTGAAGTTCTTTTGGCCATTATATCTCCAGGCACATGTTAGGAATCATTGTTCCAAGGGGGGGGGGGTCCTATTTAATATTAAGTCAGTTTGCATTTGCCAGAGGTCGCTAAAAGCTAAACGCATGCACTGGAGAGCAGATGGCTGTCTTTAATAACTGAGATTTCAGTGAAAAGAATGGCTGGGTGTGAAAAGAGTTTTTGACATTAGCCTTTTGTTTTCAATGATATTGAATGATCTGACTTCTTTTCCCCATTTTTTGGGGGGCGGTTTAAAATCAACCACAAATATTTTGGAATATCTAAACGTACTGTAGTAGTGTATACACAGTAGACAGATTAAAACCAGACAGGGATTTCACATTGAATTCAACCCTTTCTGAATCTGGGATTTTAGATGGGGAGGGGGAAAAAGAAAACCATGAGTGATTAGGCGTGGCGGTTATTTTTAGCCCATGCGCTGTTTTGTTTTAATTTCACTTGATGAATGTTGAAATTCCCCCCACAATCCGGGAATACAACAAGCTGTAAAAGACTTTGTCTTCGTCATTATTGCTCATTTTCAGTAAATCTGACTTGGCGGGAATATGAATAATAATAACACATTTTCATTAAAGGCGGCTTAGGTCAGTGATGTTGGCCCAGAAGATAACAGATGTCACCGTGCATAGTAATGAGATGAAGGAGGACGTTCACACAGCGTGGCTTTGTTTTCGCTACAGAAACCACCAACATTCACTTCACAGGGACAGAAGTGTGTCATCTAACACGGGATGCCCCCTTAACCGGCAGATTAGGGGCGACCGGTGTATTATGGGATGTCCCAGATTTGGAGGGATGTGGCTGTAAGGTGCGAGTGACTGTGAACCTATATTATATCTGACAGACAGATTAGTAGCAGAACAGAGGGTCACCAGGGACGCGCTCCGTCCCCGTCCAGCGGGATCAGCGGTATGGCACGCTAAGGCTGAGCCCCAATGTTCCAACGTTTGAACGTTCGTTCGTTATGTTAACATTCGAATTCTAAATCAAAATTCGAATTTTTTATTTTTAATAAAAAAAGAAAAAAAAATTGTATGTTTCTTTTATGTGTCTATTCATTCTGTTTGAACCAATGTGGTTTTTCTTCACAGTTGCAGATAAAGATTAGGCTACACTAATATTATACTATTAAAAAAAACGTTATATTCATTAAAGAAAGTTGATTTAATAAAAAAGAGACTCATTTAATCAGATTAATCACTTTATTCAAATTGAGGATTTAGTTTGAGGATATAATTTATATTTATTTTTTTTATAAAAAACGAAGGTTCGAACGTTCGGGGACAGCCTTATGGCACGCATTGTCTTTCATGGTGTCTTCATTTCAAGGAGGACACAGCATAGCCATACATGTTATACCATGTAGTAATGTTTCGGTCTTTGCAAAAACAAACAAACAAAACTATGTATCGTAATTCTTGATTTAGGCAAAGTATGGAATCTACAGATGTGTTGCAATATTATATATATAAATGCACAGATGAACAGAACGAGACAAAATTACCATGTAGAAAAAAAGAGGAAAAAAAGCTTAGACCATCATAAGGAAAATATAATGTTTTCTATGGTTAACAACTACAAGGTTTCACTGGCCCAGAAGCAGAGAAGCTTGCTTACAATTGAATAAAATCCTCCTTCTGGCCCAAGAGTCTTATACAATACAGCGTGACTTTGCCAGAGGAAGGGGGTCATCTTCACAGCCAATGCCAAACATGGCTGTAACAGGATTTGGGGCACTATGGGGCTTTTCAAATATTTTAAGAGAAAGCTTCAAAGACTGATGACCTGTATCCTGAGAGCTTCAGACTGAACCAAAAGAGAGAGAGAGAGAGACGGTGTGGTTGTTATCAGTCAACAGACAGAGGCTCCGTCAATCCGTTTAAGTTTGCGTTTCAGTTTCGAGATGAATTCTGTTTGGAATCGATGATTTACCGTTGTTTAGCGGCTGCGTTCTTCATTATCCTGGCCCGCGCACACAGAAGCTACACCTCTAAAAGCTCTCCAGTCTAAATATGGGGAAATAAAGACCAATGGTTTTAGGTTTTAGGGTCCAGATCATTATCAGATCTATAATGCAAAACCTGAATTACTCTTGGTGAGCTGCGAGAGGGAGAGAGGCCCTAAAGACAAATGTGGCTTGGCAGCGGAGCAAAAAACACAAGTTCCAGGATTGTAAGCCGCAACACAGCTTTGGAAGTCGACTGTTCAAAGGAAGCCGAAATGCCATGATCTAGGCTAGAGAGGTCCTTGAATGGAATTCTCTCTCTCTCCCTCGCCAAGAAGAAAAGGAAGGAGTCATCATAAGGCGAATGGGTAACTGATATTTATCATCATTAAAGTTTATCATTTCCTATCTGGAGAGTCTCTGGTTACTTGACAAACAGTAAAGCTGAAAGTTTTGGAAGAACCGAACGCTAACGTTCCAGGAACTTGTATGGACTTCCCACGCTTATGTGACATAGTTTATGTGAAATAAAATCTGATACAACATCATTTAGATGGACACGATTTCCAAGAGCCCACACCCTACTGAAGAACAGCACCCACAGGGATTCCCATGTCTTTTCTCTACTGGGTGTCACAAAAGGATTTAGTCCACACAGCCAGGAATACATGTGTCCATAGAGCTTGTATCTCATTTGGCGCTGTGTTAATTGGACAGAATTCCATTTCTCATAATGGGACACCTACTGAGTGGCAAAGAACTAACAGGAATTCAGACATCCATTTTCTGCTTCTGTGGGATGATTGCTTGTTTGGTTGTCCTAAGATCCCTGCTGGTTGTCTGACCCTCTGCATACCTCCCTTTGTCACTCCGTCCAGGGCGGCGTCTGATGACACCACTCCCAGATGATACAATGCTGAGAAAAACAGGTTTTGGGGTCAGGGAAGGGGCCGTTGTTATCGAGGAGGATAACAACCGAATCACCTCGTGTGACTTCCTGCTAGAGACGCCGGCAGCGTGTATCGCTTCCGCAACGGAATTCGGTTTCCGGGTTCCTCTGATTGGCCGCGACCCCCACGTGACCCGCCCCCCTATCCACCGCTCTGCCGCTGCCGCGCGCGGCAGAGCGAGCGACCGCGGACTCGCTCGCTTCCTCAATTTATACGCATGGAAGTATTGACTGAATGAATGAATGAAAACTTTATTTAACAGATTGCAGAATGGGAACAATACAGTACGGCTCAATACACACAATTGTTAAAGGGATGCAGACCTGAGAAAGACGTTTGTCTTGTTTACATCAGGGTCCCCCATTTTCAATTCATATAGAACGACTACGCCATAAAACAAATCATTAAAAAAATATACCGTTAACTGGAATATGTTGTGCCTTTACACACATGTTGGATTATGTAATTGGTTTGTCATGACAAACAAATAAAAAAATCACGATTTACCCGCTGGCTACAACAACACAACACTCAGTGACTGCATGTAGTCAGAGCCAGAGCTCAGCGATGCCGCTCGCGGCAGCACATTCTCGCCGCGGGCTGAGCTCTGGTGTCCGCTGGAGCAAGCCAGAGACAGCCGGCGATGCGATATTTTATTTGTTTGTCATGACAAACCAATTACATAATCCAACATATGTGTAAAGGCACAACATATTCCAGTTAACGGTATATTTTTTTAATGATTTGTTACGGCGTAGTCGTTCTATATGAATTGAAAATGGGGGACCCTGATGTAAACAAGACAAACGTCTTTCTCAGGTCTGCATCCCCTTAACAATTGTGTGTATTGAGCCGTACTGTATTGTACCCATTCTGCAATCTGTTAAATAAAGTTTTCATTCATTCATTCATTCATTCATTCAGTCAATACTTCCATGCGTATAAATTGGCGAAGCGAGCGAGTCCGTGGCTGCTCGCTCTGCCGCGCGCGGTAGCGGCAGAGCGGTGGATAGGGGGGCGGGTCACGTGGGGGTCGCGGCCAATCAGAGGAACCCAGAAACCGAATTCCGTTGCGGAAGCGATACACGCATGCCGGCACCACGTTTTCACTGCCGATACGGATTCTTCTGGACTCAAGTCCTGAATTTTGAGTATCGGTCAAGGTAGGTAGGCAGGTACGGGATCCGATCCGTCGCTTCTACTGAATGGTACAGTCCAGTGTTGTAACGCTCTTCTTGGAAGTAGGGGAGAACTCCTACTGTCTGACCATGATTATAGACTGTAGACAGTGCCTATATTTGGTTTATCATTTGAAAATACAAAGAAGCCCCCCGCTCCCCCTCCATGGTTCACTATATCTGAAACTATACCCTATTTTAGTGTGGTATCGGCCCATACCAATATTGGTATCTACTTCCTATAAGCTCTGCATTATAGAGCTTTTATCCAAAGCGCTTCACAACTTATGCCTCTCATTCACCCATTCACTCAGACTTTCACACAGAAACAGCAGGGTGCAAGGTGCCAACCTGCTCATCGGGAGGAGTTAGGGGTTAAGTGTCTTGCACAAGGACTTTTGTCTTCGACACACGCTGCCAGGAGGAGCCAGAATCGAGCCGGGAACCTTCTAGAAATCTAGATTACCAGACGACCGCTCTACCTCCTGAGCCCCTGTCGCTCTCAAACCGGTCCTGTCTTCAAGGTGTGAGTTGCGCCATGTGCCTTGTGGTGCCTGTAGCGTTTGGCACCCTTGAGTAACCGTGGTTCTAGACACCTCCCTGTGTAGCAGGCCCTCACCGTTTGTTTACAGAGGGAAAGTGAGATGTAAATAAATTGAGGTTCATGCTGGTGGCGCTCTTTGGTCGGGGGGAGGGGGAGGGGGAAGGGAACAGCCTGTGTTTTCTCGTGTGACATACCTTTAACAGGAAACATAAGCCAAAACGTCAGAACCGGACCTCTGATGTGCCCTCGTTACACTATGTGGACACACTAGTCAATTCTGTGACCCCTTGTGAAGAAGTAAAGGCACAGAGACGGGCAGGTCACAGCTGCCCTGACAGAGGAATGCACACTGCGGTTTCTCTGATGGGGGGGGGGGCTTCCCTGGTCCCCTCCCTCACTACAGTGCCCCTATAATTCCATTAGCCTCGGGGTGGGAAACCCCTCCCCTCCTTCTCCTCCTCCTTCTCCTCCTCCTCCCATCTCCCACTGATGGCCGTGACAAACGCCAGCCATGTGGCATGACAGGAGAGATGTGCAGCGCCAAACGCAAACAAGCTTCACGCAGATTAGGAGAGAGAGAAAGCCCCCCGGTGAAGGATGACAGACAAGAAACAATCAAGCCTCCAGCTACTTATGTGAAATGAGTGTCAACTCAGCAGAGAGATTAGATAAAACATTGTAATCCTGAGGGGATCACGCAAATATGCAAATTCAGCGGAGTGATGCTGCAACAAATATATATATATCTTTAAATCAAGTCGTTCTGCTACTTCGTAAATCACATTGCTTGTCGGTAATTAGAACGCAAAGGCCCAGAGGAAATAAAAGCCTCTCGAGTACTTGGTTTCGGTTGCTCTTGCTTTGTTTTTTATCCTGCACAGGAATTTCTCAAATTCCAATGACTTTGAGGACTGACCCCCTTTTTTGACGGCTTATCACACAATATGTGTCTCCTGAAGGTCTGGTGAAAAGGCCCATTGTGTACGAGCCGTGCGCTACAGAGGAACCTTTCAGCACATCACTGTTCAGGGAGTGTCCCCACGGAAACCCATCACGTCAACATATAGTGGGCTATACTATAGACACTAAGCACTACTAGACAATCCCCTCTGTCACCACTTACACATTAAAACACACTATGAAACATAGGTCATGAAATAACAATGTGTTGGACTAGTGCGTGTAAACATAGGGCTGCTCGATTATGTCCAAAATCTAAATCATGATTCTTTTGGTCAACACTTTGGTCAAAACCCACATATTTTTAAACAGTGGATTTCCCACAATAATGTATCTTGTTTTCATAATCGTTGGAATCTCAAATAATTAAGATATAATTTGATTAGTCACCCCCCAGCTATACTGCCTGCATGCTCCAGTTGCAGAGATATCAACAGAAGATGTCAGCGGAGATGAGATGGTAAACAGAGGGTAAAGTTAACTTTGATTGATTTCTATGAGTCAGACTGCAGCTGCAGGACAGATACACCAGTTCCTCCTCGACCCATAAAAGGGGTGGATTCCGTCAAATTGTGTTACAGCTTCTTCCTTTTCTGATGGAAAGACGCCAAACAGGCTGTAAAATCTGCCATAAAACCATTAACTTCACCCATTGAGCCAGAAAACAATTTACTTACAGCACCCCCATAAAATCTGCACTAGTGTGTGTGTGTGTGTGTGTGTGTGTGTGTGTGTGTGTGTGTGTGTGTGTGTGTGTGTGTGTGCGCGCGCGCATGTGTGTGTGTGTTCTTGTGGTCACTAGTTCCAAATGGAGCCAGATAATCTACTGGGTCGTACAAGTCTTTCTGTGACAACTGAGATAGTAAAACACAGCCATAAAAGGACAATACCAGTGTTTCTGACAGTGTTCTTGAAGTTATTCTTGCCTTGATACAAGAATCGATGTCTCATCTATTTTTCATCATCTTTTTCCATTACTGACAATCTGACATGCTTCCTTGTGTTTCTTTAACCGATTCACCACGGCTATCCACTGCATCTGAGAACTGATCTTAAACATGAACCCAGAAACATCACCACGTTTGACTAAAATGCCATGCTTACATCTTAAGATTTGTTTATTTTCCTGAAAAGTTGCTCTATTGTCCTTAGAGGAATGAGAGGAACTCTCCCTCAGATATTGCATTACATCACAATGCCAAACACGTGTTAGAGTTTATGTGGTGTTTAAATGTCCAGATACGGTTGAAGCCCATGGCAGTGGCGAATCTGCCGAAATATGTACCCAATATTTCAGTAACGGTAAAAGATCATGAAGAACAATATCAGACATCAATTTTGTATGAAGGCAAGGGTGACTTGGGACCCACGTTGCCAAAAACACTGGTAGTGCCCTTTTGCCCTGTGGTAACAGATCACAGGTCAGCTTTCAGACCAACCTCACATTTTTTAGTGGTGTTTTGGCCATCCGGTTTGGCAGGGATGTTGCACATGGATGCACCCTTCAGTAGAAGTGCGCTGTGCTACGGGGAGATGAGTCATTGTCCTGTGTGTTCTATACAGTGTCGTATGCAAGGCCAACAAAACCGTGGTCTTTATGAATCCTTAATGAGTCTCAAACGTGAGCTTCGCTGAGGACTTCTGTTATCCTGCTAGGAGCAAAATGTAAAAATACCTTTTGATGAGTCATGTCTACTTTCATGTGCCTGTGTCAACATGGCCGCTCTTGACCCCAATAAACAGAAACATTTAAGCAATGTTAGGTCAGGTTGGACTAGGTTTTCATGCCGTAAAACCTAATTTAAAAGCGGAGTCCCAATTAAACGCCCTTTTACTGGCCGGGTGTGGCTACGCGTTTAGACAAATAAACACAGGTCTCAATTAGAAGCCAGGTCTGAATTAATTGTTTATGTTTACCACTGGTGCAGCTTTGTTTTTCTTAAATCATCATTTACAATGATGTCAATGCTGAGCAAAACTGTGGAAAGGCAGCAGTGAGACATTTCTCCCTTCTCTCTCTCCCCTCTATGCTCTCTCTATCCCACTCCAGTACGCTCTTTCTATCCCTCTCCTCTCTCTCTCTCAACATGTGAACAATACCAAACATCTACTGTGCACCTGCACGACATACACACAATACAGCCATCATCCATGATTTAACACTGCTCTTTATCCTCACAACACAATGTTTGCTAGTGCATAATGTTTACTATAAAAATAAAATGGCTGCATGACAACTGTAATTTTACTCACCATTAGTAGAAACACTTGCAAACTCAACAAAACTTTCTGAGAGCAACATCCATTCTCTCTCGCTCTTTCTCGTGCGTGAGGTTGGCACTACAATGAGAATGCTGTCTCTCAGAGCGTGATCAAATTAATGATTTGTAATTTGATAGCCACATTTTTATACAGGTGATATTTATACTGGTTTAAATAAACATTTTGATAGTATTCTGCATCTTTGCTGAGCAAGAGTTTTGGGCAAAAGGAATTAAAGGCACATTTATCAGACGGCTGTGTTCAATGATTGAAGCAAAAAGCCTGGGCTATCAATTGTACGTTTTACGGTTTTGATATATTTATAAATAGAGCCCTGAACAAATATCCTCAAAATGTTTTGTGGAACATTTGTTTTGGCAGACATTCACAAACTAGTTGTGGGTCTATTATTATCTGCTACAACTCCTGTGAAATATTCACCCTGGTGCCAGATGGCTGAAAGGACAGGAGCAGAGGACAGACCATCACAAGTTCAAACCAGCTGTAATCTACTTTATTCCATATCCATGTAGGCCTAATCTAACAAAACGTTGACATGTAATGACGATAAGCAAACTACAATATACTATGTCACAGCAAAAGTTTAGGGAAGCCATCTTGTCTTATTTTTGGCAATATATATTAATATCAATAATCTCTAAGGTGTTTGAAAAGAGTTCTTATAATGTTGATTCAGTGGGCCAGTTGTGTATACTTCTCTAGAGACCAAAGGGAAATAACTGTCGTCAACACAGCAAAACAGACACCAAGATCTCGTAGATGTTATGTCAGATGTCATGACAGTACCATGTACTGTAGCATGGAAAGCCTGATGTGTACGAGACTAATGTTACACAACGAATGCCTGGCCACTGCACAAAGCCCATCATAATCTTTACAAGGTTGTTGACAACACTCTGCTGTGATCTAGAAACTCAAAGGCCTGCATAACACAGCTAGACTCACTGAGTGAACGACTGGATTAGAGATAAATAGCACAAAACAGAGATCGCGTGTCCAACAGTCCCTCAGCACACCTAAAATAGACAGATGGTGACAATGATGGTTCTCTTCAACCCAGGGTTCCTCTCTGGCCCGCTCACCCTGCCCTGGCTTGTTTTGCTTGAGGCTTTTTCCTGTACCACAATCTGTATTCCTCCGTGGATAAGTTGTGGGTTACATTACAAAAGGCTCTTACAATGACATTCGGTGGGTATGTTAATGAAAGGTGCCTTAAAAAGGCCACGAATGCGGCGTACGTTTTGGATATGGGCAGCCCCGGTGAAATCCAAACCCTTAATCCCTAAAGTATCAAATCAATGCCACGCTCTTTTGAGCAGCAAAGGACCACATACCTGCCTGTACTGTGCGAATAGGTTTCACTCATGGAAACATTGAGAGGCTGCTGAGCGCAGCTCACCGCAGAAGAAGAGAACGGGGTCTTATGCATGATATCATAAGAAAGGCCTATATTAGCACTCAGGGTGTTACTGGCGGTTAGTTCAGCCACCACCACATTGTTTCCTGCTGAGATAAGGGGAGACGCCTCACCTGTGTGACATAATGGAGAGAAATGAGCGCAGAGGGAAGCAACTGACGTCAGAGGCTGAACACATTTGAGTCGACTCTGAAAAGTTAATTAAAAGAGTCTGAACGAGCCACGTTAACCCAATGGTCTTTCGCAATGTCATGACCGCTCTGAATCAAATCTGATTTAGATTTTTGTATGCCGTGCAATCAGCGCGATGTGATAAAAGGCCTCCAAATACACAGAGCGGAGAGTGTTTACAAAAGCTCCTCGAATGAATGGAATCAGGCAATATTCTTCTCTTGAAATAAATGTTCATCAGGCTCTGGGATTTTTATTTTCTTTTACAGGGAAAAACTGTTTGAACCAACACGACGTGCAAAGTGCCCCATTGCTTCTCCTTTCATACCTTGTGTTCAACAAGACTGTCTGTGAGAGTCTACATCTGTGATCCAAATGAATATTTGAATCATGGAGAAGAGGGGGGCGGGGGGGGGGGTGTATATAGCAATGAAAATGTCATAAATCAATAAATAAACCCTCTGGTCCACTTACTATAGTGATGGAACAGACGCAGCTCAGCGCCTCTCCCGCTTTTAGGGGGCGCATTTTTTGCCCCCTAGCCTATCATTTGGATTCAATCTTGTTTGAATACAGAGGAAAGCTGTTGCCAAACAGTAGAGTTCATCCCTGAGACATTTCCTCAGACGGCTCTACCCCCCTCATCAGGACTCAATTATGAGGAGTTACACGCTTAGGGAGAGTCCTGCGTGTGTGTGTGTGTGTGTGTGTGTGTGTGTGTGTGTGTGTGTGTGTGTGTGTGTGTGTGTGTGTGTGTGTGTGTGTGTGTGTGTGTGTGTGTGTGTGTGTGTGTGTGTGTGTGTGTGTGTGTGTGTGAACGGAGGAGTAAATCACTGGGCGAATATCTGAGGCGTGGATGCTTTCCCAACATATCAGGTATCTGAGTAACTATCAGGCAGAGGACGTGAAAACAAAGCCGAGAGGCGAGGCTGATTGCAGAACCAGTCCAGTGATTTTCTTTTCTTTCTTTTTCTTTCGGTGATGACAAGATATTCAACAACGTGATTCCAAAACACACCGTGCACGCTTATGAGACGGGATCCACGACGGGATCCACACACACACACTGTGAAGGAAAGTATTTTCACGTCGGAAAATAGCAGCCTAGACTTGTGTATGAGTAAAGGTCCTCAGGAGGGTGTCGCTCCACCCGCAGCGAGGTGCCTTATTGTCGGATCTGACGAGAACAAGCCCTCACTGCTTCTAGAATTAGATAGAACTTGACTAATTCAACCGGTCTCAGATCAGCACTCTTACGAATACGATTGTAAGATACTTTACACACTGATCACTAAATCACTTGAACCCGTACTGTATCCAACCAACTTACTGATTATCTCTTACAGAATGACCTCCTAGACCAGGGGTGGCCAACCAGTCAGAGACTAAAAGCCACAAAGATGACTGTGGTACCACAAAGAGCCACACCATATATACCGTAATTCCTCTAATAGTAACCCCGGCTTGTATTTGTTTCAACTGTAGCGGGTACCAGGCTTGTATTAGGAGGAGGCCTGTATAAGAGGGAGGCCTATATTTCTAATTTTCAAACGGATCATAATGAATAAATCAACATTTTGTGTCAGTTTGAACCCAGTAAAATGTACTGGGTTCATTTATTGAAACCAAGTACTGTATGAAATAGTAAACCGTGCAATTACAGGTGGTCACTGGTCATTTCAACGTTTTCAAAGTGAAATCAAGTAACTAGCTCAGTATGCAGCTCAGTATATTAGTAACCCGGCTTGTATTAGGAGGCCGGCTTATAATTGCTTAGCTCAAGAGCGCACCCGGCCATTAATAGAGACCCGGCTTGTATTTGAGACCCGGTTACTATTAGAGGAATTACAGTACCAGCGTTTCTCAACCTTTTTTTCAGTCACCGCACCCTTCATGTGTTTATAGGTCCCACCCTCTGGCCTCTGAAGTTGCTAATGTCTTTTTTATTTGGGCCTCACAGGGTTAAAAGTGAGACTGCAAATTACAAAATCACTTTTAGCTATTAAAAAAGAAATCTGTAAATGTGTATTTACATTTTTTTAGCACATGTACATAGTCAATGGGTCCTGTTGTTCAGCCTCACAATGCTATTGGATAGGAAATGTGTTTGTAGGTCCCACCCTTTGGCCTCTGAAGTTGCAATGTCTTTTTTATTTGGGCCTCACAGGGTTAACCTCTTAAGCCCAAGCGGTCCGGTACTGGACCACAAATGACATCACGCCATAAATCCATCTCTACAGAATGTATGAATTAATGTTGCGTTTTCTTTTCAAATGTAGCCAAGAGTAAAAACCCTAACCCTGTCATAACAGCAGTCAAAGTGTATATTTTCAGCATTACGTTTGTTTACCAATGATACTGTTATTAGTGAAATATAGGATTATAGAGTATAGGCATTGCGTCGCAAACCAGCGCATATTGATGGAAGGAAGTGGCACAGCCAAAAGTGAGTGTAGTCTTTTGAAGGAAGAGACCCAGGGCTTTCTATGGGCTTTAGAATTTCTAAAAACTACACTACCCAGCTCACGCCAGCCCCTGTCAATCATCTGACTTCTGGATTAACTTTTTTATTTCTCTTATTTTTTGGGATTATCTCCCACAAACCTGAACGTTATTGCCATAAAACAGAACGCAGTTAGTTTCTCTACCTTTCTGTGAACGTCTAGCAAAAAACGGCGTTGAAATCTGAAATTTTATGTAAATTAAATTGACATTATAAAAAAGTAACTGCACTAGTAGATTTCATTCACTGTTTGTGAATCACGCCTGGTGATACTAAATCCAGATTGAACTCTGCCATTGTTGGAAAGGGGAGATTTGGCCCGATCCATAGATGTGCGGCTTGGCCATAATAAGGTCATTTATAGGCCTGATATTCTATATTCTATAATCATATTTCAAATTGCATGTGTCCGGATGGCAGAATTCAGTACTGTATCTACAAAACCTTTTGTTTAATCATCTTCCCTTTATTCATTTGCTTCGATTTTCCAGGTCTGGTCAATTTTACCATGGTGTTATTATTTTTTTTTAATCCTCTTTTTCTCCGCCTGATTTTTTATTTTTCTCCCCATCCCAATTTAGTCGTTATGCCAATTCCCCCCTCCCCTACCTGGTTGTTGTGCGCATGTTCCCCTACTGGTCGGTACAAGGGAACCCTGAAGTCTACCACACGCTTCCTCCGACACATGTGGAGACAGCCAGTGGCTCTCTTCTCACCTGGCAGCGAGGACTCTCATTGGTGAAGCGTAACGCGTTGGAGGTCACGCTGCCTTCACCATTTCCTGCCTTTCGCTGAGCAGGCGCACAGACCTGGCCTGTAGGCTTCGCTGTCCACAACGCCAGTTTCCCACCCTCGACTTCCCTCCCGCTAACTCAGCCAAACGAGTTAGTATGACGATCGGCCCAAGCCGCAGGCAATGCTGACTCCGGGAGTCAAGACCGCAGCCTCTTGCATTGGTGACGAGCGCAATCTCCGCTACGCCATCCGACCGCCCTGCATGGTGTTATTCAGTCAAAGATGAAAAAATATATATAATAATAATAGAATTGATATTCTCCTTTGGTTCATTACAATTTACTCAAGCCTAGTAACAGACACACTATTTCTGACACTGGGAATACATTCCCTGAGATCCATAGATGTCCCTAGAATCAGATACCAAGAACATGCAAATGGACCATTTAAAAAAAGTCTGTAAATGTTTATTCTACGTTCTTATGGAATGAATGAGGATGGAGGAGCCACCCCTGTCCTAGACCCTAATCAGTCAGGCTTCAGGACTGGTCACTCCACGGAGACGGCCCTCATAGCGGTCACAGAGGCTCTTCACTTAGCAAAAGCAAAGGGCCTCTCCCCTGTCCTGATTCTTTTGGACCTGTCGGCAGCCTTCAACACGGTCAACCATCAGATCCTCCTTGCATCCCTTGCTTGCAGGAATGGAAGTGACTGGCTCTGCGCTGGCATGGCTGACATCCTACCTCGACGACCGCTCCTACCAATGGAGAGGAACCCTGTCGACCCCCTTCGGATGGGTGTCCCCCAGGGCTCGGTCCTTGGACCCCTCCTCTTCCCTCTCTACACAAAATCTCTGGGTAACATTATCACATCTCATGCCTTCTCGTATCATTGCTATGCCGATGATACCCAACTCTTCCTCTCCTTTCCTCCCTCAGATATCCACGTCTCTGAGTGGATCTCGGCCTGTCTGTCCGACATCTCCACCTGGATGACGACCAACCACCTCAAACTGAACCTAAGCAAAACAGAATTGCTTCACCTGCCGGCCAAATCCTCCCCACTGACCGACCTTTCCATCACAGTGGAAAATGTAGCCGTGGCCTCGTCCCCAACCGCCAATAACCTTGGTGTAGTCCTTGATGATCGACTTCTCTGCTCACATCGCCACAACGACTAAGACCTGCAGATTCTTCCTGAGCAATGTCAGAAGGATCCGCCCATACCTGACAAAAGAAGCCACTCAACTCCTTGTCCAATCAACTGTCATGTCTCGCCTCGAGTACTGAAATGCAATGCTCGCTGGTCTACCGACCACTGCCACCAAGCACTCCTCCTACTATACTAATATGTCTTATGTCTATGCACTCAATACTGTAGCACCCAAGTTTCAGCACTGTTTGATCAGTTACTCAGCTGAAAGAGTTGTACCTTATGACAAAATGTAAATGATCATTCTCGCGGGCTCGTTACAGCGAGCATCACAAACAACGCCTGATAAAGCAACGTCCCGCAGAGCAGCTCCACATGCCGATGGAAGGAGCGGGCAGAGCCTTTACTGGAGCCGTGTGTTTAAACCTTTCACTACCACTCTACCAAGGGGTTAACCCTTTCACTGCGACAACACAGAAGGTTAACCCTTTCACTGCCACACTACAGACGGTTAACCCTTTCACTACCACACTACCAATGGGTTAACCCTTTCACTGCGACAACACAGAAGGTTAACCCTTTCACTGCCACACTACAGACGGTTAACCCTTTCACTACCACACTACAGACGGTTAACCCTTTACTATCACACTACAGACGTTTACTAACTAATTAGAATAGTAAAGGGTTAACCTTCTGTAGTGTGGTAGTGAAAGGGTTAAAGTGCCGCTGCTTGCCTCAATGAGATCAGAATCAGCATTTGCTTCATGTGTGAACCCCCTGAGGCGCACAGAGGAGAGGGGAGGGGAGGGGGGAAGGTACACGTACACCCACACATGTATACTGTACGCTCAAATACACGCTGCACAGTTCTTTCTATTGTATTTAAGTTAACCTTTGTATACACAGCATCCACCCTGATTTGTGATGGCCACGCCTCTTTTTTGGGGCGAAAACAACTTGAGAAGTAAACAGGGCTGTGTTGGCTACACACTACAACAAAACAAACAGATATACATCATGCCAAGTCCCAGAAATAGTCATTAGGTAGGGAAATTGGGAACTATCCTGCAGCTGAATGGGGAAATAATATAGGGAGGACTGACAGAGCTTTTCAAACAATGTAAGAGTCCTACAGGCCAAATACAATAGCACTCAGTAGGAATGGTGTCTGTTTTCCGGCCGCGGGAAGAAAAACGACCCGGATTTGCCGGTCTGATGTATGAAAGGTCAATTAAAAAACAACATTTTAATTGTCAGGCATCACGCCATGAAATCATCAGTTTCACTTGTCTGCTCCCTTGCAGAACACGTTCAGAGGTCAAGTACATCACGTTGATACAATGACTAAACAACATGAGTCATAGAACCTACAAGCCAAAATGTTTCCTTCCTAGTAGATAACATGGGGCTGTTCAGAGTTCAACCAAGGCCACCATGCAGGAAAGGAAGATATCATAAACCTTGGACAGACACTGAACAGAACAGAACACTGGCAGCGTATACAGCAGAGGAGAGGGTAACAAACTCAGATGACCTGAGCTGTGTCCAGCTATGTCAGGCCTGGTTCAGAACCGGCTCTGTGTAAAACGGCACACAGTGATTTGAGAGGGATATCCCTACGTTGCAGAGGCTTTCTGCTTAGGCAAAGGTGCAAAGGTCTAAACCTTTTTAATTGGTTTCCTGACCTCTGGAGCAGCTGGCTCTGTCCGAGGCAGCGGCCAAAGCCTACCACATCAGTCCAGGCCACGGAGCTTAAGGGGAGAGTCCACCCGACAATGGAATTTACATTGTGCTATTCCAATGACCTTGGATAGATAAGTCAATATCGATAAACAGAGACAACGCTCTCCCTAAGCTGGAAATCAGAGCATCAAGACTTGGATTTGTGATGTTATTAAGTGACGCTTTTTTGGAGTTGGTCCATTGACAATTAATTGTTGACCTCATAGAACTTTCCGTTTGAGCTATCACATCAACGTTTTATTTAAATGCATACAGTATCAAATGTAGTGTCCTAGGAGTTGCTCCACTATTTACTGTCTATGGAGCAGCTCCAGGGTTTGTCTCTTGATGGCATCATTGCTAATGTCTCGTCTCTCTAGTGTCCAGCTTAAGGACTTGCTCATATTCAAAAATAGAATCTGAGCTGTACAGTATCGTAGAAATAATGTGCAAATTCTATTTTGGGGGTGAATTTCCCCTTTAAGGTGCACATGGAATGGAGTCCTGGAATGGCATTAAGAAGGTATTTGGCCTCCATGATTTGACATGGTTCTGCATGAAACGGGCTGTTGTCAACCATCTTTGAACTCTAAAAGATTAACGGCAAAATGGAGAGACATTATTCTTCACTCTAATGGTGAGAATCCTTCCCCTGTTCCCTGTTCTCTTTCCAAGAATAGAGAATAAAGTGGGATGCAGATACAAACGTAAGAGAACATACATATTTCATTTCTGCTATTCGTTGGTACATAGCAGTCTAGTCCATCCAGGCATACAAGGTCTCACTTCATGGGCAACTCTCAAACCCCTTCTTCGGTTCCCATGGAAGGTGCTTAATAAGGTGTTCTGTCTAGATACATGTAATGCCATTCATTCCTCCCTCTGTCACCTATGACATGGCCTCTGCAGACCCTCCCATCTGTCAGCCTACTCCATTTCACTCTGGCAGTCTTGCGAAATATCTTGTGTATGTGTGCCTGTATGCGTGTGTGTGTGTGTGTGTGTGTGTGTGTGTGTGTGTGTGTGTGTGTGTGTGTGTGCGTGCGTGCGTGCGTGCGTGCGTGCGTGCGTGCGTGCGTGCGTGTGTGTGTGTGTGTTCTTGTGGTCACTAGTTCCAAATGGAGCCAGATAATCTACTGGTCGTACAAGTCTTTCTGTGACAACTGAGATAGTAAAACACAGCCATAAAAGGACAATACCAGTGTTTCTGACAGTGTTCTTGAAGTTATACGTATGCCTGACCACCGCCAAGTCCTCTATGGCCAACTGAGAGGAGCAAAGCTGGCTGCTGGAGGCCAAAAGAGACGCTTTAAGGACTACACCAGGGACCTCCTAAAGTGTGCAAACATCACGCAGCTTGAAACTCTGGCACTCGACAGATCAGCCTGGCAAGTCACTTGTGCCACTGCAGTTTCCCAAATACACCAAACGAACCAAGACCGAAGATCTGAGAGGCGCACGCAACGACACCAGCGGGCGGCTGGCATCCCCCAGGTATCTGGCTTCCCTTGCACCATCTGTGGACGGGTGTGCGGCTCAAGGATCGGACTCAACGCCCACGAGAAGTGGCACCAGCGGCAGCGTCGCTAACCACCCCCCCCCCCCCTCACCCCATCCCTGGAGCAAGCGTCATCATCGAACACGATGGACAGCTAAGAGAGCCTGTATGTATGTGTGTGTGTGTGTGTGTGTGTGTGTGTGTGTGTGTGTGTGTGTGTGTGTGTGTGTGTGTGTGTGTGTGGTTGTGTGTGTGCGTGCCAGATAGCCTGTTGGCAGAGCACCAGTGTCAACAACAATAAATACAAATCAAGGAACAAGGAAAGACAAAATGGAGCATGACTTTCCGCTCAGTCGGGGGAAGACAGATTTCTGAGGAAAGTTATGGCTCTGTGAAAAATAAAGGAATTTAAAAAAAATCAGGTGATACGGAGAAAGAAAGAAATATTTGTGGTACATTGTTGAGCTTCCCCTTTCCAACTTCAGCCTCTGTGAATGATTAGACCGACCACTGCTAAGGGATCCACTTCAGACAAAAAAACAACCATAAAATGAAAGCAAATGCATTGCACACGACAAAAGCCTGTGCAAGTACAATTGAGGACCAACAACATCCATAAAAGCACCCGCGCAACAAACGCCTGTAGCCGTACAACTGAAGACAAACTCCCGACTCGCACTCATAAACTTGTGAGTGCGAGAGGAAAACTGTGCCGTGTGAATAAATCTCCTTCCCTGACCTCAGGGTTGAGGTAAAGTGATGGGGTGAGAAGACTATGCTTACATAGTCCCAGCGTTACAACGCACCGCTGTCGTATCAATCCTTGACCTGTGGGATAAAACAACAGTGTGTTTGATTCAAAGATCAGAGCACTGAACCCCTCCCCTCCGACCCTGCAGTGCTGAGACAGTGCTTTGGCTTAAACCAGGAGATCAGACACCCCTAATCTCCATTGTCCTGTCCCGGGTCCTGCTTACGGCCCACTTTTAACAAGCATGGCCATCTGCAGAGCCACAGATGGCCCCGGCAGCATGGGGACTCCCCACTTTCAGTTAGAGAGTTAACCTGATAGGATCTGGTTTACTCAAATGGAAAATCCATAAAACCACACACCGCCAGACCCCCCATGCACAGTGTGAACAGCATGTTAAAAAAAAGAAAAAGGAAAAACAGACAAACTATTGGTTCTGGTGAGTTGTAAAAATATGGCTTATTGCAATGCAATTATAGACCTTTTCAGAAGTATTCTGTTTTGGCACAGCTTTGGCCTCTGTTTATTAGGCCTTCTTACTGTCTTCTCACCTAACCTTCACTAACACTAACCTTCTTACTGTTCTATACTACCATGCACTCCTCCCGCTATACTAATATATCTTATGTCTATGCGCTCAATACTGCAGCACCCAAGTTTCAGCACTGTTTGATCATTGTTACTCAGCTGAAATAGTTGTACCCATCCTGCTGACCTGTCGTACAGAACCTGTAAGTCGCTTTGGATAAAAGCGTCAGCTAAATGACAAAATGTAAAAGATGTAAATGTTATTTCCTGTCAGCAACTGTATTAACATGCATTGCAACAGGAAGTACAAAGGGGCCTATTCAGAATGTGACTGTTGTCGAGTCGGTAGCGGTCTATGGAGCAGTAATGCGCTACACGAGAGAGGGAGTGCTGAAAGGTGAGATCCTGGCACCGCTGCCCTGGCTGCCGTCACGCAGCGGTGCCAAGATCCCACGGCACGGTACAACCTCGAGTGTGTTATTATACTATATAAAAGTTTTATTAACAATCTTATTAAAAACAAAACTCTTAAAAAAAGGCAATTGGGATTCAAGCGGTTGTAATTAGACTCTGCTAAAAATGTTTTGCTACAGTTACGAGTGCATTGTTGTAGGAATTTGGCATCCGCTGGACCGTATGTCAGCCAATCGCAACGCATTGCCAGAACTAATTGTATGATTCTGTTTTACGTCCAGTCTGTACACCAGTGCTATTTCTCCCACCTTATCTATGTCTCTGTCTACGGCTGTTTTCTCTCCAGACCTCAGTCTATAACCTGGATCCCCTTAAACACGTCTCTGTCTGTAACCTGGATCCCCTTTAAAACACGCCGCAGATGCTATTGATTACCCCGTGTTATTCTCATCCGTCAGTGTGAAATCCTCTTTGATCCACCTTTCTTCTCTCCGCACGGAGCCTCCCTTCTGAGAACACATAGAGAGAGTCCATTCAAAACACCACTTAATACGGCCCCTGCACCTCAGGGGTTAACCCTAACGCGGAGGACGACTGGATCCACAACAATCTGTTTCTTTACGACGCTGAGAGGATCAACGCGAGTCACGGGAACCAGAGACGAGACGTTCCTGTGGCGGGCTGTTTTCCACGGTGGCACGGAGTCGTGGAATGAACAACAAACAGCCATAAAACAGGGCGAGGAGACGGCGACACGCTTTAAGGAAATGCACGGTGAAAAGAATGCTGCGCGCCAATCATTGACCACGAATGTGTCCCTGCCACATGGGTTTAATTGGGACATTTCTTCCCTTTGGACGAGGTGCTGCCACGGCAACTGGCCAGACACTAACAGGATGGAGACTTCCTGCTGACAGGCTCATTCAGAAAGGTTCTGTGACCCTGACCTCAGCCTACTGATTGGCTGCTCGACGATGATGAGCTGCGTGACTCTTATCCCGGCACGGTTGCTGTGACCTTGGCCTTGAGCTGTGGTGGAGGTGGGCGGGGGGGGTTGTACTCTTGGGTCCTGATCAGGGAGTGTGCCCCCAGTATTATATACCCCTCAATGAAGGGGGTAATGACACACACAAAACTTCCCAGCAGCCAGCCAGCTGGTGTCCCTCTCGCCCTGCACAAAGAGAGAGATCTGCAAGGGGTTAGGTCCCTGGTCCCGGTCTGTTTCAGCGTGGCACCCATTCAAGCCCTGCTCTGGACATTTAATTTGCACAGCCCCCCCCCCCCCCCCCCCCTCTTGTTTTGGGTCTCTCACACAGCCAAGTTTCTCTCCAGCCGTTCTCTCGATTGGATGCTCCCTCCCCACGGCTCTCTCTCCCAGACGGACCAGCTTCCAGCGGGGAGGCGGTTTGCCATCGAACACAAACAGAGCGCGGGCTGTTGTGCCGACAGACGACTCTGGGATTCCCCCTCATACAGAGAAAAAACAGTGTCTGCCTGCGAGAGGCGGGGGGGGGGCATCAGGCAGGGGGTCAAGCCATCGCATGATAATCAGACTCACTGATAGATATCGTGGCAGGGGAGCCATTTGTGAACAAAAGTCCTCTTTTTGGTTCTGAAAAGCGGCAATTTTCCATTCACTGCTGCGCCGAGGAATGCAGGAATATTATTTCCTAGTCTATAGTAGCCACCGGATGACAGGCGGGATTCAGTTACTGCTGGGAGACCGACACAGACCGGCAGAAAAGGCTGTGTCATTATTTTTGGTCAGGGAGCAGGTTTTGGCGCTCACTTGCTTTTCATTACAGGATCTCCACGGTTGGCCTTGTAAACACAGAGGCTTACGACGTATGAAATCATCTGGGGACGGTGGGCCAAGCAGGAGCATCAGAGGCTCGGAGGAGTGTTCTCAAAGTATGTCAGATACCCCACACCCTAAAAGGGAAAGTCTTACTCACACAGACACCAGCATGCATTCACGCACGCACACAAACACACACACATGCATACACACACACACACACACACATGCATACACGCACACAGACACACACAGAGACACACACACACGCATCTGCTTATACTTTAGGCGAGGTATTATTGGGAGATTGTAGGAGGGGAGAGTCAAAATGAAAGTCTGTGCAGCTAATGAAAGACACCTTCCCTGAGTGCTGCTCAGAAACCATCGCACTGGGCTGACTGCCAACAGATGAGGCTTTACCCATCTCCTAGTGGAGAGAGAGAGAGAGAGAGAGAGAGAGAGAGGGAGAGAGAGAGAGAGAGAGAGAGAGAGAGAGAGAGAGAGAGAGAGAGAGAGAGAGAGAAGAGAGAGAGAGAGAGAGAGAGAGAGAGAGGGGGGGGAGATGAAGAGAGAGGGGAGAGAGAGAGGGGGGGAGAGATGAAGAGAGAGAGAGAGAGAGAGAGCGAGAGAGAGAGAGAGAGAGAGAGAGAGAGAGAGAGAGAGAGAGAGAGAGGGGGGAGAGGGAAAGAAAGAGAGAGAGGGGGAGAGAGAGAGGAAGAGAGAGAGGGAGAGGGAAAGAGAGAGAGGGGGAGAGAGAGAGGAAGAGAGAGAGGGAGAGGGAAAGAGAGAGAGGGATTCTAGTAAAACGCCCTCAGGTACTTTCCATGCCTCACGATGTCCAACGACTGTATCGTTTACAGTTGGACAGCGGGAATATTCTCTTGGGATGACCGGACAAGCCCACACCAACGCGACCCCACCCCTCTCTGATGCAACAAGGGGTCAACAGCCCACAGATTTCCCATAAATGACTCAACAGGAGACGAGCGGTTTCCAAGAACCTATTTCTCCGGGGTCTGACAATTAAAACAAAACGTTAAGAAAGGCTGCAATAGAGTGGGAAAGAGCTGCCAGTAGATAAAAACCAAATCCATGCAGAAGATTGTATGAAAGTGTATGAAATAAATTAATAATTGGTGCAAGATATAAAAAAGGGAGAAAGAATTCAAAATTTTGCACAATGAAATATTCAAAATATTCAAGCCAAGTCTTCAGAGAGAGGGAAATGTTTGTGTTTCACATGGAGTCAAAAAGCTGAAGACCTTGCCAGCTATAATGACCTTTGGCACCACTGAGCACTTTTGTTATACACCTTGGGCAGTGGCATCAAAGGATTTATCTTAATTCTCCAAGCTTGTTTGAAGTAACTTTTGTTCTCCTTGGCGACCTCCAGAGCAGGACTATTCTCCACTACTCATCCTTGATCCTCATCGGTGCCCCAAGTCTTCATACGTTTTGCCAAAATAACCGGGG
>NW_028169812.1:0-16000 GCF_963971535.1 Notolepis coatsorum | reverse complement strand
AAAAAAAAATTCAAAAGAAAAGAAAAAATTGTTGTATCAATTATTATTATTATTTTTTTTTTTATAAATATGCTCAAACTAAATCCTCAATTTGAATAAAGTGATTAATCTGATTAAATGAGTATTTCTTTTTTATTAAATCAACTTTCCAGCCCCAGCGGCAGGGAGAAGCCCCAGCCCAACTGAATCAATGAAATCAACTTTCTTTAATGAATATAACTCAGTTTCTTTTAATACTATAATATTAGTGTAGCCTAATCTTTATCTGCAACTGTGAAGAAAAACCATAATAATAAAAAAAAAAAAAAAAATGTAAAGAATACGTTTTTTTTTTTTTAATTAAAAATTAAAAATTCGAATGTTGATTTAGAATTCGAATGCCAACGTAACGTAATGAAGGTTCGAACGTTTGGGCTGAGCCCTGCTACAGACATCACGTCAGTTTGGGCTGAGCCCTGCTACAGACATCACGTTTGGGCTGAGCCCTGCTACAGACATCACGTTAGTTTGGGCTGAGCCCTGCTACAGACATTAGGTTAGTTTGGGCTGAGCCCTGCTACAGACATCACGTTAGTTTGGGCTGAGCCCTGCTACAGACATCACGTTAGTTTGGGCTGAGCCCTGCTACAGACATCACGTTAGTTTGGGCTGAGCCCTGCTACAGACATTACGTTAGTTTGGGCTGAGCCCTGCTACAGACATTACGTTAGTTTGGGCTGAGCCCTGCTACAGACATCACGTTAGTTTGGGCTGAGCCCTGCTACAGACATCACGTTAGTTTGGGCTGAGCCCTGCTACAGACATTACGTTAGTTTGGGCTGAGCCCTGCTACAGACATTAGGTTAGTTTGGGCTGAGCCCTGCTACAGACATTACGTTTGGGCTGAGCCCTGCTACAGACATTAGGTTAGTTTGGGCTGAGCCCTGCTACAGACATTACGTTAGTTTGGGCTGAGCCCTGCTACAGACATTACGTTAGTTTGGGCTGAGCCCTGCTACAGACATTACGTTAGTTTGGGCTGAGCCCTGCTACAGACATCACGTTAGTTTGGGCTGAGCCCTGCTACAGACATTAGGTTAGTTTGGGCTGAGCCCTGCTACAGACATCACGTTAGTTTGGGCTGAGCCCTGCTACAGACATTACGTTAGTTTGGGCTGAGCCCTGCTACAGACATTAGGTTAGTTTGGGCTGAGCCCTGCTACAGACATTACGTTAGTTTGGGCTGAGCCCTGCTACAGACATCACGTTAGTTTGGGCTGAGCCCTGCTACAGACATTACGTTAGTTTGGGCTGAGCCCTGCTACAGACATCACGTTAGTTTGGGCTGAGCCCTGCTACAGACATCACGTTAGTTTGGGCTGAGCCCTGCTACAGACATTACGTTAGTTTGGGCTGAGCCCTGCTACAGACATTAGGTTAGTTTGGGCTGAGCCCTGCTACAGACATTACGTTAGTTTGGGCTGAGCCCTGCTACAGACATTACGTTAGTTTGGGCTGAGCCCTGCTACAGACATTACGTTAGTTTGGGCTGAGCCCTGCTACAGACATTACGTTAGTTTGGGCTGAGCCCTGCTACAGACATCACGTTAGTTTGGGCTGAGCCCTGCTACAGACATCACGTTAGTTTGGGCTGAGCCCTGCTACAGACATTACGTTAGTTTGGGCTGAGCCCTGCTACAGACATCACGTTAGTTTGGGCTGAGCCCTGCTACAGACATTACGTTAGTTTGGGCTGAGCCCTGCTACAGACATCACGTTAGTTTGGGCTGAGCCCTGCTACAGACATCACGTTAGTTTGGGCTGAGCCCTGCTACAGACATTACGTTAGTTTGGGCTGAGCCCTGCTACAGACATTACGTTAGTTTGGGCTGAGCCCTGCTACAGACATCACGTTAGTTTGGGCTGAGCCCTGCTACAGACATTAGGTTAGTTTGGGCTGAGCCCTGCTACAGACATTAGGTTAGTTTGGGCTGAGCCCTGCTACAGACATCACGTTAGTTTGGGCTGAGCCCTGCTACAGACATTACGTTAGTTTGGGCTGAGCCCTGCTACAGACATCACGTTAGTTTGGGCTGAGCCCTGCTACAGACATCACGTTAGTTTGGGCTGAGCCCTGCTACAGACATCATGTTAGTTTGGGCTGAGCCCTGCTACAGACATCACGTTAGTTTGGGCTGAGCCCTGCTACAGACATCACGTTAGTTTGGGCTGAGCCCTGCTACAGACATCACGTTAGTTTGGGCTGAGCCCTGCTACAGACATTACGTTTGGGCTGAGCCCTGCTACAGACATTACGTTAGTTTGGGCTGAGCCCTGCTACAGACATTACGTTAGTTTGGGCTGAGCCCTGCTACAGACATTAGGTTTGGGCTGAGCCCTGCTACAGACATTAGGTTAGTTTGGGCTGAGCCCTGCTACAGACATTACGTTAGTTTGGGCTGAGCCCTGCTACAGACATTAGGTTAGTTTGGGCTGAGCCCTGCTACAGACATCACGTTAGTTTGGGCTGAGCCCTGCTACAGACATTAGGTTAGTTTGGGCTGAGCCCTGCTACAGACATTAGGTTAGTTTGGGCTGAGCCCTGCTACAGACATCACGTTAGTTTGGGCTGAGCCCTGCTACAGACATCACGTTAGTTTGGGCTGAGCCCTGCTACAGACATTACGTTAGTTTGGGCTGAGCCCTGCTACAGACATTAGGTTAGTTTGGGCTGAGCCCTGCTACAGACATTACGTTAGTTTGGGCTGAGCCCTGCTACAGACATTACGTTAGTTTGGGCTGAGCCCTGCTACAGACATTACGTTAGTTTGGGCTGAGCCCTGCTACAGACATTAGGTTAGTTTGGGCTGAGCCCTGCTACAGACATTACGTTAGTTTGGGCTGAGCCCTGCTACAGACATTAGGTTAGTTTGGGCTGAGCCCTGCTACAGACATCACGTTAGTTTGGGCTGAGCCCTGCTACAGACATCACGTTAGTTTGGGCTGAGCCCTGCTACAGACATTACGTTAGTTTGGGCTGAGCCCTGCTACAGACATTATGTTAGTTTGGGCTGAGCCCTGCTACAGACATTACGTTTGGGCTGAGCCCTGCTACAGACATTACGTCAGTTTGGGCTGAGCCCTGCTACAGACATCACGTTTGGGCTGAGCCCTGCTACAGACATCACGTTTGGGCTGAGCCCTGCTACAGACATTACGTTAGTTTGGGCTGAGCCCTGCTACAGACATTACGTTAGTTTGGGCTGAGCCCTGCTCCAGACATTACGTTAGTTTGGGCTGAGCCCTGCTACAGACATCACGTTAGTTTGGGCTGAGCCCTGCTACAGACATTAGGTCAGTTTGTTTCATCCACCCACACCTACCCAGTGCAGGGGTCCGATGCACAGTTTGACGGCCAGCAGAGGGATGGTGGGGTCGTCTGGTTTCAGACGGATGCACTCCTTCAGAACCTTGACGGCCCGCGCAGACTTCCCCGCCGCCATCAGAGAGAGAGCCAGCTGGTACCAGAGGTGGAACTCCTCGAAGGCGAACTTCATGGCCCTCTCCAGACACTGGAGGGGGAGACGCAGACAGAGGAGGGGGAGACGCAGACAGAGGAGGGGGAGACGCAGACAGAGGAGGGGGAGACGCAGACAGAGGAGGGGGAGACGCAGACAGAGGAGGGGGAGACGCAGACAGAGGAGGGGGAGACGCAGACAGAGGAGGGGGAGACGCAGACAGAGGAGGGGGAGACGCAGACAGAGGAGGGGGAGACGCAGACAGAGGAGGGGGAGACGCAGACAGAGGAGGGGGAGACGCAGACAGAGGAGGGGGAGACGCAGACAGAGGAGGGGGAGACGCAGACAGAGGAGGGGGAGACGCAGACAGAGGAGGGGGAGACGCAGACAGAGGAGGGGGAGACGCAGACAGAGGAGGGGGAGACGCAGACAGAGGAGGGGGAGACGCAGACAGAGGAGGGGGAGACGCAGACAGAGGAGGGGGAGACGCAGACAGAGGAGGGGGAGACGCAGACAGAGGAGGGGGAGACGCAGACAGAGGAGGGGGAGACGCAGACAGAGGAGGGGGAGACGCAGACAGAGGAGGGGGAGACGCAGACAGAGGAGGGGGAGACGCAGACAGAGGAGGGGGAGACGCAGACAGAGGAGGGGGAGACGCAGACAGAGGAGGGGGAGACGCAGACAGAGGAGGGGGAGACGCAGACAGAGGAGGGGGAGACGCAGACAGAGGACGCGTCTCAATGTTGGCACGTTTTGAGCACCAGAGCGCACCCTGGCATCAGACGGGCACCCTGGCATCAGACAGGCACCCTGGCATCAGACGGGTCACCAGAGCGCACCCTGGCATCAGACGGGTCACCAGAGCGCACCCTGGCATCAGACGGGTCACCAGAGCGCACCCTGGCATCAGACGGGCACCCTGGCATCAGACGGGTCACTCGTCAAGTCAGAGCACTGTCAGAATTTACATTCGATTTCTTTTAGACACTGGAGCAGACGAGACAGTCTAAACAGCCTCCCCTACTGGTAATAGTAGTAACTACAGGTGTACCTCAGACAGCATCTCGTACTGCCCCCTACAGGTGTACCTCAGACAGCATCTCGTACTGCCCCCTACAGGTGTACCTCAGACAGCATCTCGTACTGCCCCCTACAGGTGTACCTCAGACAGCATCTCGTACTGCCCCCTACAGGTGTACCTCAGACAGCATCTCGTACTGCCCCCTACAGGTGTACCTCAGACAGCATCTCGTACTGCCCCCTACAGGTGTACCTCAGACAGCATCTCGTACTGCCCCCTACAGGTGTACCTCAGACAGCATCTCGTACTGCCCCCTACAGGTGTACCTCAGACAGCATCTCGTACTGCCCCCTACAGGTGTACCTCAGACAGCATCTCGTACTGCCCCCTACAGGTGTACCTCAGACAGCATCTCGTACTGCCCGCGGCGGCCCAGGGCGATGGTCAGCAGGTCGTACACCACGGAGGCCGACTGCAGGCTGATGATCCGGTCGTTGTTGTGTTCTGGGATCCTGCTCAACACTGCGTCTCTGTTGGCCTGGAAAACACACACACACACACACACACACACACACACACACACACACACACACACACACACACACACACACACACACACACACACACACACACACACACACACACACACACACACACACACACACACACACACACACACACACACACACACACACACACACACACACACACACACACACACACACACACACACACACACACACACACACACACACACACACACACACACACACACACACACACACACACGTCTGACTTGAGAGTAGGGCTGCACAATTATTCCAATTATCTGATCACCATTCCAATTATCTGATCGCCATTCCAAGTATTGATGCCCATCGTGTTGCCAACATAATACACCACACATCATGCATCGGGAGCATTTGATTCTTATCAATCCGACCGTTATAACCGCACGTCTTGCCAAAGAAAATGCAATCAGACCGGAGACATTAGATCGACGCACAGCCCAAGATACAAGGTTTCAAAGGGTGCTCAATACCGCCACCTGGGAGGATGCGGCCGGTATTGCACTTTGGCGATCTCAGACTCATTCCCTATGGTAACAACAGGCTCCCTGGGTGGATAATGAATAGAAATATTAAAAAAAAAATTAACAACGACCGAGAAACGACTTAAGTTGGCACACAAAGTGTTAAATCATACATTTTGGGGTTAGGCCTGACAAAATAAATTGTTTGGTTCCTGTTGGTTGTCAGTTAAGGCCATGCATAGGTAGGGAATTTATTTTATTTAATTTTTTATCTTATTTTTTCCCACGGCGACTATGGATAGGGAATTTCTTTATTTAATTAAAATGATCACGACAACATGGATGCATGTACTCTGCCAGCATGTTTAATATCCATAATACTAAAGGGTTGACTAAGATTTTTATGAAACTTTATTGTAAAAAAAAATTTATAATAAAAGAAATAAAAAAGATTTACTCATAAAATAAATTAATCAACCGGAACCAACCCATTTATTTTGATAAGCCTTAGACACAAGAGTGAGTGAGTGAGTGAGTGAGTGAGTGAGTGAGTGAGTGTGTGTGTGTGTGTGTGTGTGTGTGTGTGTGTGTGTGTGTGTGAGTGAGTGAGTGAGTGAGTGAGTGAGTGAGAGTGTGTGTGAGTGTGTGTGTGTGTGTGTGTGTGTGTGAGTCACACACCATGGACTCGCTGATCAGCAGCAGCAGCAGAGCCTCCTCAGTGTGTGTGTGTGTGTGTGTGTGTGTGTGTGTGAGTGTGTGTGTGTGAGTCACACACCATGGACTCGCTGATCAGCAGCAGCAGCAGAGCCTCCTCAGTGTGTGTGTGTGTGTGTGTGTGTGTGTGTGTGTGTGTGTGTGTGTGTGAGTCACACACCATGGACTCGCTGATCAGCAGCAGCAGCAGAGCCTCCTCAGTGTTCTCCTGAGGACAGAAGAGGCTGAGAGAGAAGAGAGACGGAGAGAATCAAAGAGACTTAGTCAGATTTGCATCTATAAAAGCCCTTTTTCCTGGATTAATTGTCCATTTCTCAAGTGTGCACACACACACACACACTTAAAAACAGATGTGGTTAACCCTTTCACTGTGACAATACAGAAGGTTAGCCCTTTACTATCACACAACCGACGGCGATGCTCCATCATTAGCATCATTAGCTCCGTGGATGCAGATCGTTTAGGCTCCTCGGTTACCGTAGGTTTCACAGTTATGTCGCTGCAACTCTGTACCAGAAATCCAATAGACGACAACGTGTGTTCTTTTCAGAAAGTCTGTCAACAAGAGGGCTTTTCAAGGGCCGTTTCTTTATATCTTTCCAACAACTGCCGTCCTTTTGGTCGATTCAAGTAGCCATGTTTTAACATCCACCACCCCAGTTGAGAGCATCATGTTTGCTCGCATTTCATTTCAGCCATCTTAATTGTTAGCGTCATTATGCATTGTGTGTCGAGTACTGACTTTAACTACACAGTGAAAATGCCTATCTTTTAGCGTGGCCCAGTGAGAACGGGATAAGGACAATAGCTGGCAGTGAATGAGTTTTAACAAGACCCTATTATCTGGGCCTGGTCACATGACCTATTATCTGGGCCTGGTCACATGACCTATTATCTGGGCCTGGTCACATGACCTATTATCTGGGCCTGGTCACATGACCTATTATCTGGGCCTGGTCACATGACCCTATTATCTGGGCCTGGTCACATGACCCTATTATCTGGGCCTGGTCACATGACCCTATTATCTGGGCCTGGTCACATGACCATTTCCCAAAAACACAGCAAATTGCAGATAAGTGGATGAAGTCTTGCATCTCTGTTAACCCTTTCACTGCCACACGACAGAAGATTAGCCCTTTACTATCACACAACCGACGGCGACGCTCCAACATTAGCATCATTAGCTCCGCATCCGCGTTTATGATGGAGCGTCGCCGTCGGCTGTGTGACAGTAAAGGGCTAACCGTCTGTATTGTCACAGTGAAAGGGTTAACCGGCTGTCGTGTGGCAGTGAAAGGGTTAAAAAGACATACTTCTCTCCGGAATAAACTCGTGGGCGTCGGCTTAGGGCGTAGTCCTTGGTGTGGGTGTGTCCTTGGCGAGTGGGATCGTCCAATGGGGATGTGGTGGGCGGGTCTTCCAGAGGAGACCAGTAACTCTGCTCACACATCCCCCGGAGGAGGATCTCTGCAAGCTGCCTCGCTATGGTCTACACACACACACACACACACACACACACACACACACACACACAGAGACACACACACACACAGACACACGCACACAGAGACACACACACACACAGACACAGAGACACACGCACACAGAGACACACACACACACACACACACACACACACACGCACACAGAGACACACACACACACACACACGCGCACACAGAGACACACACACACACACACACACGCACACAGAGACACACACACACACAGAGACACACACACACACACACACACACAGAGACACACACACACACACACACACAGAGACACACACACACACACACACACAGAGACACACACACAGAGACACACACACAGAGACACACACACACACACACAGAGACACACACACACACGCACACACACACACACACACGCACACACACACACACAGAGACACACACACACGCACACAGAGACACACACACACACACACACACAGAGACACACACACACACGCACACAGAGACACACACACACACAGAGACACACACACACGCACACACACACAGAGACACACACACACACACACACACACACACACACGTTATTATTAAAGCAACTACTAAGGAGATCATTGTCACATTGATATCAGCTCAGTGGCCATTCGGAATTATGTGCTTGTTCAAGCGCCAGCTTGGCCCCTGGAAGATCACACATTCTCTCTCTCTGTGTCTCTCTGTGTCTCTCTCTCTGTGTCTCTCTGTGTCTCTCTGTGTCTCTCTCTCTGTGTCTCTCTGTGTCTCTCTCTCTGTGTCTCTCTGTGTCTCTCTGTGTCTCTCTCTCTGTGTCTCTCTGTGTCTCTGTGTGTGTCTCTGTGTGTGTCTCTGTGTGTCTCTCTGTGTCTCTCTCTCTGTGTCTCTCTGTGTCTCTCTCTGTGTCTCTGTGTGTGTCTCTGTGTGTCTCTCTCTCTCTCACTCTCTCTCTCACTCTCACTCTCTCACTCTCACTCTCTCACTCTCTCTCTCACCATGCGTAGGTTCTGTGTGGTCCTGGTCTCGACCGCCCGTAGAATCTCACGGAACCGGCCGACTCCCCGCGTCAGGTTACTATGACAACAGAACAGAGCAGTCAAACATATGCGTATGTATTAGGGTTAGGGTTAGAACAGAGCAGTATGTATGTATTAGAGTTAGGGTTAGAACAGAGCAGTATGTATGTATTAGAGTTAGAACAGAGCAGTATGTATGTATTAGAGTTAGAACAGAGCAGTATGTATGTATTAGAGTTAGAACAGAGCAGTATGTATGTATTAGAGTTAGAACAGAGCAGTATGTATGTATTAGAGTTAGAACAGAGCAGTATGTATGTATTAGAGTTAGAACAGAGCAGTATGTATGTATTAGAGTTAGAACAGAGCAGTATGTATGTATTAGAGTTAGAACAGAGCAGTATGTATGTATTAGGGTTGGGGGCAATATGGCCTAAAAATTAAATCTCAGATTAAAAAAAAAAATATTCGATTTTAATCGATATTTTTTTTCTCTTGAAAACTAGAAACGCCAAGGAAATCATTCAAATAACCTTTGTTTTTATTTGACAAAAATTATCAAACCTAACTTTCACCAATCTTCACTTACATTTTTTTTTATAATATATATATATATATATATATATATATATATTAGTGCTGTCAAACGATTAAAATATTTAACTCGATTAATCGCATGATTGTCCATAGTTAACTCGCGATTAATCGCATTTTAATTTTAATTATTTTTTTACCTTAAACAGATCTTTTTCAAGTTCCAAGTTTTAATACTCTTATCAACATGCGAGTCAACAAATGCTTGCTTTGTGCAGCCATTTAACACAAAAGGATGACCCTCATGCATTGCAAATTTGCATCAAATTCAAAATAACTTAAAAGAAAATAATAATTTAAAACAATGAATAAAGTGTGCATGAAATAATAGGGGAAAGAAAACGTTAGGAACTTGTTACATTCACACACACAAGGGCTGATTAATCACACACCCCCCTCTCTCCCTCACACACACACTCTCCCAGCTCTCTTTCTCTTTTGCCCCTTCCTCATCTCTCTCACCCCCCTCTCTCTCTATATCTCACACACACACACACACACACACACACACACACACACACAACACACACACAACACACACACACACACACACACACACACACACACACACACACACACAAACATAGTATCAATGAGAGCATCAATAATACACCTGAGTGAAGTCTAGTAAAAAAAAAAATTTTTTTTTTTTTTTTTTTGTTAATCTTGAGTTAAAAAAAATGTGTGGCATTAATAGAATCGGGAGTTAACGCGATATTAACGCGATATATTTGACAGCCTTAATATATATATATAAGGTTACTCTTGATCAAACAAAGATGAATGTCCCTAATTGGGATTAATAGTGCAATAACTTGCTGTTTCACCAAACTTCACTTAAAACAAATAAAAGGTGCCTCTTGATCATCAAACAAGAATGAATTTCCCTATTGGGATTAATAAAGTGCAAATCGAACTTTCACCAAACATCACTTTTTGTAAAATAAAAATCATTATATATATATATATTTTTTTTTTTGAAAATCATTACATTTTTGAAAATCGTCCTAAATCATTCATTCGAATTAATCGATATAATCGATTAATCACCCAGCCCTAGTATGTATGCATGTATGTATGTATGTATGTATGTATGTATGTGCGTGTACATTCCTAAAAACGAATAATTAACTACAATTCTCTATTGATGTGACCAGTGTTCATTTTTGCAGCTGATTTAGTCTCTACTGTCACTCTGACTCCTATTAATATCTACTATCAGAACTAATATATACTATCACTAATATCTACTATCAGAACTAATAACTACTATCAGAACTAATATATACTATCAGAACTAATAACTACTATCAGAACTAATATATACTATCAGAACTAATAACTACTATCAGAACTAATAACTACTATCAGAACTAATATATACTATCAGAACTACATATATACTATCAGAACTAATAACTACTATCAGAACTAATATATACTATCAGAACTAATAACTACTATCAGAACTAATAACTACTATCAGAACTAATATATACTATCAGAACTAGTATCTACTATCTGTCAGAACTAGTACTAGGGCTGCACGATTAATCGTTTTTTTTTATCGAAATCGCGATTTGGAATGATCAAATCGCCAAGCCTGCAATAAAAAAAATTATAAAAAAAAACTAGAAATGACCTGGTGCAAAGCATTGTGGATTGAACGATGGTGTACCAAAACGTGGTCTCACCCGTTCCTGAAGTGGATGACGTGTGCCCTCTGCAGGCCCGTCTCCAGGAAGTAACCCAACTCCTGCTCCTGACCCGCCGGGCCCGGCTTAGGGCTGCGGTTCTGGAGACCTGCTGACAACGCCTGGGGGGGAGATACAGAGGGAGAGAGAGAGACATCACTCTTTGGAGATCGGGCCTTCTCTCGCACTGCACCCCGACTCTGGAACTCCCTCCCCCAGTCCATCAGAGACTCCCCTACACTCTCCACCTTCAAGGCTCGCCTCAAAACCCACCTGTTCTCCCTTGCCTTCAACCCCCCCCACCCATAACAACCCCCCCCCCCCCCCCCCCCCCCCCCTCCAACCTGATTGATGTCTGTCTCCAGTCTTTTTGTGCTATCATGCTGTCTCCCCTGTTCCCCCCCATGGTCTCATGTTCCTTTTGTTTTTGTTTCTTTGTTCTTTCTTTGTTTTGTTTCTTTGTTTTTACATTTGCTCCCGACTATTGTCAGCGACTTCGGGTTATTGAGAAGCGCTATATAAATTTAATTAATTATTATTATTATTATCAAAACAGATAGAGACATACACACAGAGGAGAGAGAGAGAGAGAGAGAGAGAGAGAGAGAGAGAGAGAGAGAGAGAGAGAGACATATTACAGAGAGACATCAAAACAGATAGAGACATACACACAGAGAGAGAGAGAGAGAGAGAGAGAGAGAGACATATACAGAGAATAGCGACAGAGAGAGAGAGAGAGAGAGAGAGAGAGAGAGAGAGAAAGAGACATAAAAACAGAGATAGAGAGCCATACAAACAGTTACAGGTTGAAAAAACCATCAGCTCGGAACTAGGCAAAATTTGCATATGGCTCGCCGACAACAAACTATCATTACACATGGGCAAAACAGAGTCCATTCTCTTCGGTTCAAATAACAAACTCAGCAAGACCGACGGCTTCTCAGTTACAGTGGGTGACAATATTGTCACAAGGAAAGATGAAATTACCTACCTGGGTTCCATCCTAGAGGCTAATCTTTCCTGTGACAAGATGGCAACCAATGTAATAAAAAAAGTCAACCAACAAACTAGATTCTTGTACCGGATCTCCTCTCTGGTAAACAAGAATACCCTGAAGTCTCTAGCAGGAGCACTCATTCAGGGGTACTACGACTATGCTTGCACCTCATGGTACCAAAGCACCTCAAAGGCACTAAAAACAAAATTACAAACATCTCAAAACAAACTGGTCAGACTACTGCTTGACCTTACTCCTAGAACCCACCTCACCCCTGCCCACTTTGACAACCTAGGATGGCTTAGAGTAGACGACAGAGTACAGCAACTTGCAATGGGCCTGGTCTACAAGATACACTACACGACCAAGGTACCCATGTACATGTCAAAATACTTCCCAAAGGTCAGTGAATACCACAACCACTACACCAGAGGAAGCACAACAAATCATGTTAAACCCAGATTCCGCTCAAACAAGGGACTAAACACGTTTCGCAATTATGCCACATCAATGTGGAACGCCCTACCCACAGCTGTAAAGGAATGTGAATCACTACCCACTTTCAAAAACACTCTCAAAGAACATCTACGGGAGACTGCAATTCGAAACTGGCCCCTACAAATGTCCTAACCCAGTTGTACAGTAAATGACCAAGTATGGCTTTGTCAGTATTCCAATGTACAGTGTACAGTGTGTGTGTCCCCCCCCCCCCCCACCTCCAATGTACAGCCCCCCCCCCCAACCCAACCTCCTCCAATGTACAGTTTCTACGTCAAATGTATATACACTATTTTTCTGGACACTTTTTGTATCACAAACAGTACTGTATTTGCAAATCTGGTATGTCATAAATGTATAGATGTAGCAGCACTGTCTACCTGTATGTCATATATGTTATGATGAATTGAAAATGGGGGACCCTTGATGTAAACAAGACGAAAGTCTTTCTCTGGTCTGCATCCCCTTAACAATTGTATGTATTGAGCCGTACTGTACCCATTCTGCAATCTGTTAATAAAGTTTTCAATCAATCAATCAATCAGAGAGAGAGAGAGACATATACAGAGAGAGAGAGACATAAAAAACACAGAGAGAGAGACAGAGCAGTCTCTGTATCAACACAAGCCTCCACAAACACACACCTCCTCCTCCTCCTGTAGGTACAGTAAGCCTCCACAAACACACACCTCCTCCTGTAGGTACAGTAAGCCTCCACAAACACACACCTCCTCCTCCTGTAGGTACAGTAAGCCTCCACAAACACACACCTCCTCCTGTAGGTACAGTAAGCCTCCACAAACACACACCTCCTCCTGTAGGTACAGTAAGCCTCCACAAACACACACCTCCTCCTGTAGGTACAGTAAGCCTCCACAAACACACACCTCCTCCTGTAGGTACAGTAAGCCTCCACAACACACACCTCCTCCTGTAGGTACAGTAAGCCTCCACAAACACACACCTCCTCCTCCTCCTGTAGGTACAGTAAGCCTCCACAAACACACACCTCCTCCTCCTCCTGTAGGTACAGTAAGCCTCCACAAACACACACCTCCTCCTCCTCCTGTAGGTACAGTAAGCCTCCACAAACACACACCTCCTCCTCCTGTAGGTACAGTAAGCCTCCACAAACACACACCTCCTCCTCCTCCTGTAGGTACAGTAAGCCTCCACAAACACACCTCTCCTCCTCCTGTAGGTACAGTAAGCCTCCACAAACACACACCTCCTCCTCCTCCTGTAGGTACAGTAAGCCTCCACAAACACACACCTCCTCCTGTAGGTACAGTAAGCCTCCACAAACACACTCCTCCTCCTCCTGTAGGTACAGTAAGCCTCCACAAACACACACCTCCTCCTCCTGTAGGTACAGTAAGCCTCCACAAACACACACCTCCTCCTCCTCCTGTAGGTACAGTAAGCCTCCACAAACACACACCTCCCTCCTGTAGGTACAGTAAGCCTCCACAAACACACACCTCCTCCTCCTCCTGTAGGTACAGTAAGCCTCCACAAACACACACCTCCTCCTCCTGTAGGTACAGTAAGCCTCCACAAACACACACCTCCTCCTCCTGTAGGTACAGTAAGCCTCCACAAACACACTCCTCCTCCTCCTCCTGTAGGTACAGTAAGCCTCCACAAACACACACCTCCTCCTCCTGTAGGTACAGTAAGCCTCCACAAACACACACCTCCTCCTCCTGTAGGTACAGTAAGCCTCCACAAACACACACCTCCTCCTCCTGTAGGTACAGTAAGCCTCCACAAACACACTCCTCCTCCTCCTCCTGTAGGTACAGTAAGCCTCCACAAACACACACCTCCTCCTCCTCCTGTAGGTACAGTAAGCCTCCACAAACACACACCTCCTCCTCCTCCTGTAGGTACAGTAAGCCTCCACAAACACACTCCTCCTCCTCCTCCTGTAGGTACAGTAAGCCTCCACAAACACACACCTCCTCCTCCTCCTGTAGGTACAGTAAGCCTCCACAAACACACACCTCCTCCTCCTGTAGGTACAGTAAGCCTCCACAAACACACACCTCCTCCTCCTCCTGTAGGTACAGTAAGCCTCCACAAACACACTCCTCCTCCTCCTCCTGTAGGTACAGTAAGCCTCCACAAACACACACCTCCTCCTCCTGTAGGTACAGTAAGCCTCCACAAACACACACCTCCTCCTCCTCCTGTAGGTACAGTAAGCCTCCACAAACACACACCTCCTCCTCCTCCTGTAGGTACAGTAAGCCTCCACAAACACACACCTCCTCCTCCTCCTGTAGGTACAGTAAGCCTCCACAAACACACACCTCCTCCTCCTGTAGGTACAGTAAGCCTCCACAAACACACACCTCCTCCTCCTCCTGTAGGTACAGTAAGCCTCCACAAACACACACCTCCTCCTCCTCCTGTAGGTACAGTAAGCCTCCACAAACACACCTCCTCCTCCTCCTGTAGGTACAGTAAGCCTCCACAAACACACTCCTCCTCCTCCTGTAGGTACAGTAAGCCTCCACAAACACACACCTCCTCCTCCTGTAGGTACAGTAAGCCTCCACAAACACACACCTCCCTCCTCCTCCTGTAGGTACAGTAAGCCTCCACAAACACACACCTCCTCCTCCTCCTGTAGGTACAGTAAGCCTCCACAAACACACACCTCCTCCTCCTCCTGTAGGTACAGTAAGCCTCCACAAACACACCACCTCCTCCTCCTGTAGGTACAGTAAGCCTCCACAAACACACACTCCTCCTCCTCCTGTAGGTACAGTAAGCCTCCACAAACACACACCTCCTCCTCCTCCTGTAGGTACAGTAAGCCTCCACAAACACACACCTCCTCCTCCTGTAGGTACAGTAAGCCTCCACAAACACACACCTCCTCCTCCTCCTGTAGGTACAGTAAGCCTCCACAAACACACACCTCCTCCTCCTCCTCCTGTAGGTACAGTAAGCCTCCACAAACACACACCTCCTCCTCCTCCTGTAGGTACAGTAAGCCTCCACAAACACACACCTCCTCCTCCTGTAGGTACAGTAAGCCTCCACAAACACACCTCCTCCTCCTCCTGTAGGTACAGTAAGCCTCCACAAACACACACCTCCTCCTCCTCCTGTAGGTACAGTAAGCCTCCACAAACACACACCTCCTCCTCCTGTAGGTACAGTAAGCCTCCACAAACACACACCTCCTCCTCCTCCTGTAGGTACAGTAAGGCCTCCACAAACACACACCTCCTCCTCCTCCTGTAGGTACAGTAAGCCTCCACAAACACACACTCCTCCTCCTCCTGTAGGTACAGTAAAGCCTCCACAAACACACACCACACCTCCTCCTCCTGTAGGTACAGTAAGCCTCCACAAAACACACCTCCTCCTCCTCCTGTAGGTACAGTAAGCCTCCACAAACACACACCTCCTCCTCCTGTAGG
>NW_028169813.1:0-14000 GCF_963971535.1 Notolepis coatsorum | reverse complement strand
GAATACCACCTGTAGCATAAGAATTACATAAGGTACACTCGTAGTCAGCTGGAGATACTAAGGGGGTTCCCTCCGGTTGTAAGCCAGCAGGGGAGAGGAATGTTCGGATGCAAAAGTCTGGATCAACGAGGAATCAATAAGTTCCAGCTACCGGAGTCGGTACATATACTCTGCTCGATCGGCAGACAAAAGCAGCAACTATAATCCAGTATCCAGACAGCATGGATGAAAGCCAGCCAGCCTCTTCCTAGAGACGGGCTCGAGTGATGCTCCTCACGGGTTGATCCCACACAGCAGTGGGGTAGACGGTTCTCTGCTCCAGCAGCCACAGTACCAAGAGCAATATAATCCAGCCGGAAAAGGCTCTGCATTCGCCGGTGTAGATTCTCCTGTGCACTATACTTCACATTAACTAGGTCGAACTTGACGTTATTTCACTAAGCTCTGACACTTTTACTATCCTATTCGCACGCGGTTCTAAGTGCTCTATTTAGACGCAAAGTTGCTCACTTCACTTGGTCGTTGACTCGTGGTGAAGGCTTCAACTTTGGGATAAGACTTAACGTTACTTTGAACGAATGATGAACTGAATGAACTGTGGACTAAGTGAACTAAGTGCTGCTGTATCCACCTGCGCCGTATTTATACGTAAGGTGAATAATCTAGTGCCAACCTCAGTTCTGTCTCATATTACTGCGCAAACCTGGACATGTTGAGACAAGCCTTGGCGGTGACTTTGAACTCGAACTTGGGGGTATGGTCGTTGGCGCCTAGGGGTCGCTGTCCAATAGGATAATGAATAGTATGGTCTGGCTTGTACCTAGGTAAAGGGATATTCCGTGTATATATACAAGGAATATACAAGGGATATCAGACGATATACAAATATTATACAATATATCTCAAGTAATAAATATATATATTCGGTTTAATCTGACCCTTTGTAACACTAACCCTAACTGTTGTAGACAGTGAAAGCAATAGGAAGGTATAACTTGAGTATAGGCAACATAGTTCATACAGCATGGGTAACAGAGCCTACACTATAGGCAATGGAGTTCAGAGTTCAGAGTTCAGAGAGATGACAGCTGAGAGAAAGAAGCTGTTCCTGAGCCTGCTTGACTTGCAGCAGAAATTCATTTATCGCCCCCCAGAGGGACGGAGGTCAAACAGTCTGTGATTGGGATGAGAGGTGTCCTTGACAATGCTCCCTGCCTTCCTCAGACACCGTTTGTGATGAATAGATTCAATTCCAGGAAGTGATGTACTGGTGATGGTTTTCACCACCCTCTGAAGTGCTTTTTGGTCAGAGGCAGTGCAGTTGCCTTACCAGACTGTGGTGATGCAGTTGGTGAGTATGCTTTCTGTGGCACACCGGTAAAAGTTATCCAGAATCTGGGAGAGACCGATGGGCCTTCCTCAGTCTCCTCAGGAAGAAGAGGTGCTTTCTTGACCAGTGATACGGTGTTGAGGTTCCAAGAGAGGTCCTTGGAGATGTGGACTACCAGGAATCTTAAGCTGGAGACATATTCAACCTCCGTCTTATTGATATTGACAGGAGCAGGTGTGCCGGCTCTAGTCTTCCTGAAGTCCACGATGAGGGCCAGGTTGTACAGTACAGTACAGTACAGTACAGTGTAGTATAATTCTGAACCTGGGGTACACTGTTGATGGAAGTTCAAGTTCTCAAGTTTCTTTATTAGTTGACATGCAAAGATACAGAATACCTTCACATGGAATGCTTTTTTCTGTTATGCTCCTATGAGGATCATAGGACGCTTGGATCATACACATACAGCTCATTACAGTAATATTCCACAATTATTACATTTTAGATAGTAATAATGGTACAGAGCCTTGAGACAAACATATGCATATTCACCACCGCAAACAGACTGGCAGCCGTCATAGGCAGCGCCATTTACGGAAGGAGGGGGGAGTGGGTTTGGGTTGTTACAGGGCTGTAGGGGGGGGGGGGGGAGTGGGAGGGGGGGGGGAGGTGGGGGGGAGTGCACAAGCCAAGTCCTGGGTGGGGGAGGTCTCCCTCACACGAGGCAGCCGACAGTGCAGCGCCAATGCAGAGGAAGGGGGGGGGGGGGGGGGGTGGGACTAGGGATTGGGGGTGTGGGAAGCCGCTCGCCACTCTTATCTCCCAGAGGGCCTTCGACTCCAGAGCTCTCGGTTCGACCTTGGTCCAGGAATTTGTTTTGGCTGACGTCCCTTTAAATTTGATTTGAATAGAGTGGAATATAACTCTATTGATTTGAGTGGAGTGAGTTTTAACAACTCCGTCCAAATGACTGAATGCATTATTAGTCCAAGTGTCCAAGTGTCTTATCAGTTCATTTTGGTAGATCCTGTGCGCGGTAAACAGATCCAAAATATTCTTATTGCAGTCCAAAAGCTTCGATAATCCAAAAATGACCACGTCTTCAAGTTGGTAACCCGATTATGATGTCCCAATAGGCAGAGAGGGTTAGCCTTATTCTGCTTCTTGAAGAAAATATGCAATCCACTGATTAGATCCATTTAGAGTTGATTTGAGTATAGTCCGGCCACCGGCACGAAGCAGAGCATAGCAGCGTCGGGCTCCATGGACCAGTAGAGGCGGCGGTAGGAACGGCCTTGAAGGCCTTGGGAGAGAGGAAAGAAATGCGACTTGTCTCTGCAAGAGGTGGGATGTGACTGGAAGCCCACAGACCAAGCATTCCACTGTCAGTTTGACAATGCGTTTTCACTCTGCTGCACAATAAAGCTTCTTCTGCGTTCATGTTTTATTGTTGATAAGAGCAGATACAACACAGTGCATATAAACTGACCCTCCCCCTCTCTCCACTGCAGTACATGATTGTAGACCAGGGATTATCACATAGCAATCTAAACTGAGGTGACTGTTTTACTGCACGCTGACCTGGCTCTCAGTAAAACACCTGTAAATATATTGTATTATTATAATACATCATAATGTAAACACCTGTAAATCTATTGTATTATTATAATAAATCATAATGTAAACACCTGTAAATCTATTATATTATTCATAAATCATAATGTGAATACATGTACATCTACTATATTAATAGTAATGCATAATGTAAACACCTGTAAATCTATTATAATATTATTAATACATCATAATATCTGTATATATTATATTAATAATACATCATAATGTAAACACCTGTACATATATTATATTAATAAAAGATTACAATGTAAACACCTGTGAATATATTATATTAATAATACATCATAACGTAAAAACATGTCACACCTATGTAGGGATTGTGATGGTCTCCTAGTATCCATAATACATTAGTCTCCTGTATAATATAATATAATATAATATAATATAATATAATATAATATAATATAATAGAGTAGAAGAGAAGAGAAGATAAACATTAAATAGAAATAAATAAAGCAGAACAGAATCTAATATATTTATTAATAATAGAACAGAATAGAATATAACTGAAAAGAACAGAAGATAATATAATAATAATGCAGGCCCTCTTTAGAGAGGTATTTTTATTCAGCATGCAACGACACAACGACATGCAATGGGCGGCACACACACAGAGGAATACACACACACACACGTAATTGTCTTTCTCAGGGTCGCCGATGCGATTGAGCTCTGCTCTAAACCCATCCCGTCGTCCTTCCCCCCAAGGGCTGCCGGGAGCAGACAGGGCGTCGGCGAGGTACCGCGCCCGGGGACCAATCCAAGTGCTCCTGCCCGTCTTCGTCAGGGACGCGACAGCATCAGTGATCTGTTGTGGGGGGGGGGGGGGACCCTTGCGAGCACGGAGAGAACATGCAAACTCCACACAGGAAGGCCCGGGAGATACCCCACCTGGGTACCTGGCATTGCGGAAACCTGGGCCCTCATTCATCAACGTGGACGTAGAATATGTTCTATTTTCACACGTAAGCACGGAATGTAGAACTAGTGTACGCACAGGGAAGTCGGGATTCATCACACGTGCGTACGCAGGCTCTACGCACACCTGTCATGATGAATCCCACCTTGGCTCTGCGCCGCGGCTCGTGCACGCTTTCACGTATTTGCATACCAGAAACGCCCCGATTAACCATATACGGTAATGGAATACACCCATGAAATGTGGAAAAATGGACTAAGCCGAGGGAAGCGTGTCATGAGACAGGCTGACAGACGTGTACACTTACGGTGATGTCGGATATGATATCTATTAACCATTGCTGCCTGGGCAGCGCAAACACTAATAAATACCGCACTGGAATATGACTGCCTTTTCCCGTGTTGTTTGATTAATACCCAGGGATTAAAGTTCTCCTCAATTTTATTCCAAATCGCGATGGATCTCCCGTCAATTTTCTACCTGCTGCATATGATTTCTAGAGGCATACTACAATCTATTTTGATGTCAGTATTGGGTAGCAATGAATCTCACTGCATGTATGATGTAGCCTGCCTTTCAATACATGAACTTGAATTCCATCATGTTTGTGTGCGGGACTCACAAGGCTGTTGTCACAATGGGTGGTACCGGTACAGACAGTAATAATAACAGTCCACACAATATCACGATCCATGCCATAGCCTATGTTCTATTAGGACATGATCTGTGACGACAAATGTTCTGATATCATACTCTGACAGCATGCCTATGATCAACAAAAACGCGAACTTGAATCCCATCATATACATAGTCTGTCCACTATCTGGTGTCATTGCAATGCGTTTTCTATTCTTTCTTATACAGTAAAAAGGGGGAAGAGCACTATAGTCATATGACTTGTATTCTGCTTACAGCTTCGAAATTCCACTTGTTTCGTTTAACGTAAAGCCTTTTAAATATAATCAAAACGTTCCCGTGTTTCTGCGGTCTGCGCAAAATAATAACGAGTTGAGCTTTATGATTTATGATGAATTGAAAATGGGGGACCCTGATGTAAACAATACGAAAGTCTTTCTCTGGTCTGCATCCCCAATTAACAATTGTATGTACTGAGCTGTACTGTACTGTACCCATTCTGCAATCTGTTAATAAACTTTTCAATCAATCAATCAATCAATCAAGCTACGTGGAGCGCAGTCAGTCAGTAGCCTACACCCCGTATATTCCGATAACGCTATATAAACCATGCTGCATTCATTCTGAGAGAAAGATCTATTATTCCAAATGCTATTTATAGGGTTTTGACCATAATTACACTACTGTTGCTATTTTACAATGAACTATAATGAACTACGGTTCGTACAGAACATGCCAGTGTTATTATGCACAGAAGCTCATTTCCTTGTTGTAATAATATATTCTACCACTGGGCGCCAGGTACGCCTTGTCTGACCTGTGCGTAGATGTAAGCACGGAGTCAAGTTCAAATCGAAATTGATGAATCCCACTCTTTGCTTAGAAATGATCGTACGCACAACACAACACAACACAACACAATATAACTTAACATAAAAGAGCAGAATGGAGAGAGATGCTTAATTAATTTCACCTTGTAGGTAAACCCACATGCTACAGGTTCTACGACTCCCCGTTAGTTCATCATGAGACTGTTAGAACTGTATTTACAACCTCAGATTGCTGCCGCCAACCAGCACAACACAACATATGATAGATATTATCCTGCTGGCTTTATATAGACCTAACCCTAACTAGTCCCGCAGAGAGAGAGAGAGAGAGAGAGAGAGAGAGAGAGAGAGAGAGAGAGAGAGAGAGAGAGAGAGAGAGAGAGAGAGAGAGAGAGAGAGAGAGAGAGAGAGAGAGAGAGAGAGTCTAAAGCCTTTGGGCTCTTAGAGCAGAAACCACAGGGAGAGCCTCTGTGGTTGAAGCATCCATCATCGTGGTGTTTCTACCGGGGGAAAAGATGGTGACCTCACCAGCAGATGTGCCGCCTGCTGGCCTGGGCCTTAGCTACAGTAGGCGGAGAGGGCCCTGGCTGAGCAGAGAGGGGCTGAGCAGAGAGGACCTGGGCTGAGCAGAGAGGGGCTGAGCTGAGAGGACCTGGGCTGAGCAGAGAGGGGCTGAGCAGAGAGGGCCCTGGCTGAGCAGAGAGGGGCTGAGCAGAGAGGACCTGGGCTGAGCAGAGAGGGGCTGAGCTGAGAGGACCTGGGCTGAGCAGAGAGGGGCTGAGCAGAGAGGGGCTGAGCAGAGAGGGGCTGAGCAGAGAGGGGCTGAGCAGAGAGGGGCTGAGCAGAGAGGGGCTGAGCAGAGAGGGGCTGAGCAGAGAGGGGCTGAGCAGAGAGGGGCTGAGCAGAGAGGGGCTGAGCAGAGAGGACCTGGGCTGAGCAGAGAGGGGCTGAGCAGAGAGGGGCTGAGCTGAGCAGAGAGGGGCTGAGCAGAGAGGACCTGGGCTGAGCAGAGAGGGGCTGAGCAGAGAGGGGCTGAGCAGAGAGGACCTGGGCTGAGCAGAGAGAGGCTGAGCAGAGAGGGGCTGAGCAGAGAGGGGCTGGGCTGAGAGGGGCTGAGCAGAGAGGGGCTGAGCAGAGAGGGGCTGAGCAGAGAGGGGCTGAGCAGAGAGGGGCTGAGCAGAGAGGGGCTGAGCAGAGAGCAGAGAGGGGCTGGGCTGAGAGGGGCTGAGCAGAGAGGGGCTGAGCAGAGAGGGGCTGAGCAGAGAGGGGCTGGGCTGAGCAGAGAGGGCAGAGAGGGCCTGGGCTGAGCAGAGAGGGGCTCAGCAGAGAGGGGCTGAGCAGAGAGGGGCTGAGCAGAGAGGGGCTGAGCAGAGAGGGGCTGAGCAGAGAGGGGCTGAGCAGAGAGGGGCTCAGCAGAGAGGGCCTGGGCTGAGCAGAGAGGGCAGAGAGGGCCTGGGCTGAGCAGAGAGGATAAAGCGCTTTGGATAATGATAATTGAAATGCACCATTTACCATTTATACCAGTGTGGTCATACTTATTAAAGGGTCAACTGGATATGGAATGAATTGTGTTCACACAATAAATGCAAAATATAATGGACGTACTGTAGGGCTGGGCGATAAAACGATAACGATAACTATCGCGATAAATTATTTCCTCGAAATAAACATGAAACGTGGTTGCAAAGTTTCGATATATCGATTTTCCAAGCTTGGATATGAGCACACGCACTAACAACCAATCAGTGAAGGAGATGGCCGACAGCGGAAGGAGACCTCTGGGTAGAGAGGTAGGACTCAAGTAGTAAACAAGGCTGGCTAGGATAATTAGCTTGCACGGCGCTATTTTATAGTTTACATGCCGAGTGGGTGTGTGGTGTGAATTCTGAGGCCACGTTATAGTAGTGTGCGGTATACGGTGGACGTTGTTGCAATGTATTGGGGCGGAACAGAGTATTTTAGGGTGATATTTAGTACATTGGAACAAAGCTGGCTAGGATAATTAGCTTGCACGGCGCTATTTTATAGTTTACGTGCCGAGTGGGTGTGTGGCGTGAATTCTGAGGCCACGGTTAGAGTAGTGTGGGGTATGCGGTGGACGTCGTTGCAATGTATTGGGGCGGAACAGAGTATTTTAGGGTCATATTTAGTACATTGTCATGGGATACACCGCTTAATCTGGCTAACTGCTAACGTGCGCGGACTGATGACGACATCAACTCGAGACATTCGCAGCAGCAAAACAAGTCTATTAATAGCCCGTCCATCGGCGCCGGGCATAAGAAGTTAATTAAACTTGACAGACATTATATCGACGATAATTATCGATATCGAGTTATATGAAAATAATTTTATAATTTTATCGCAATAACGTTTTTGGCCATATCGCCCAGCCCTAGGAGAATGTACAATCAATTAAAACAATTGCATATTATGGTGGTATGGTTGGTGATTAGCAATTTAAACTGACCAAAGGATACCAAAGTATTGAGCTTTAGAGTTTGTTGTTTGATGTTCAACGTGTCAGGAGCACAGAAGCTAAACGCTTATTTCAATACAAACCCTAGGTGATGGTGAAGTGTAAGCCAATCATTGGATCATGTATCAGGTGTCAAAGCCAATAGTGAAGTGGGATAATTTGGGCAATCTCTTTCTATAGAAACAGATGCCTATGTTATTTATAATCCGTGAGGGATTGCCAGGGGGATCACGTGGATGAATCAGTGGCCTTTATTTAATTAGGATGATTTATGATTCATGATTGCTCCTGGGCTCTAAACCTACAGCCACAGAGAGTCTCCTTACACCCTCACGAGTCATGGTTTGAATCCTGGTTAGTGATTCAGAGAGCTTAACTAAAGTAGAGTTGAATCTTTGACCCTGACTTATTTGAATGTCAGTGTAATTCCACGGCTGACCCAATAATAGTAATTGAATCAAGATGCTTGGTATCACAATGACAGGGCTTGTGGGGAGTAGTGTTGGGGTTGTTTCTCAAAAGGAGAAATGTATAACACATTAGTTAGGCTACTTCCCTAAACAGTAATACATTACCTTACACATTTCTGACCAGGAAAAGTAATTTGTTACACTACTTGGAGAAATGTATAACACATTAGTTAGGCTACTTCCCTAAACAGTAATACATTACCTTACACATTTCTGACCAGGAAAAGTAATTTGTTACACTACTTGTTACTTGTTACTTCACGTTACACCCAATAACATCTGCATTCTCAGGGAGCGGAGATCTGTTGCGTAGCCTGGCTTGGGCTGAGACTGAAACACCCTGCAGTCACTGTCTTTACAATTGTTGCTTCCAAATTTGTACTTTATTACTGTGCTATATCCAATCTTCAGCATGTGATCTGTTAGTATGCAAAAACGGTATGCAACACCAAAAGCACCAACATTTGAAGTATGTAGTGAATTGTATGGAGTGAGTTTGTTTGAATTTCCCATGTTTGTTGACAACATATTGGCAACAGAAGTATAATTTGTGTGAAAATATGTTTCAAGTAATCTTGATTGCACTGCTATCAGCGTCACTGATTTATTTGTCCCCTTCTGGTTTTACAAATGGCCACTTCCACCTGGGTGTTAAAAATTCTATACATGCCCAATAACCGTAAAGCATAGTATAAAGCCTGATGTAAAGCCTGGTGTAAAGCCTGATGTAAAGCCTGGTGTAAAGCCTGGTGTAAAGCCTGGTGTAAAGCCTGATGTAAGGCCTGGTGTAAAGCCTGGTGTAAAGCCTGGTGTAAAGCCTGGTGTAAAGCCTGGTGTAAAGCCTGGTGTAAAGTCTGGTGTAAAGCCTGGTGTAAGGCCTGGTGTAAAGCCTGATGTAAGGCCTGGTGTAAAGCCTGGTGTAAATCCTGGTGTAAAGCCTGGTGTAAGGCCTGGTGTAAAGACTGGTGTAAAGCCTGGTGTAAAGCCTGGTGTAAAGCCTGGTGTAAAGCCTGGTGTAAAGCCTGATGTAAAGCCTGGTGTAAAGCCTGATGTAAAGCCTGGTGTAAAGCCTGGTGTAAAGCCTGGTGTAAAGCCTGGTGTAAAGTCTGGTGTAAAGCCTGGTGTAAAGCCTGATGTAAGGCCTGGTGTAAAGCCTGGTGTAAATCCTGGTGTAAAGCCTGGTGTAAGGCCTGGTGTAAAGCCTGGTGTAAAGCCTGATGTAAAGCCTGATGTAAAGCCTGGTGTAAGGCCTGATGTAAAGCCTGGTGTAAGGCCTGGTGTAAAGCCTAGTGTAAAGCCTGGTGTAAAGCCTGGTGTAAAGCCTGGTGTAAGGCCTGGTGTAAAGCCTGGTGTAAAGCCTGGTGTAAAGCCTGGTGTAAAGCCTGATGTAAGGCCTGGTGTAAAGCCTGGTGTAAAGCCTGGTGTAAAGCCTGGTGTAAAGTCTGGTGTAAAGCCTGGTGTAAAGCCTGATGTAAGGCCTGGTGTAAAGCCTGGTGTAAATCCTGGTGTAAAGCCTGGTGTAAGGCCTGATGTAAAGCCTGGTGTAAGGCCTGGTGTAAAGCCTGGTGTAAGGCCTGGTGTAAAGCCTGGTGTAAGGCCTGGTGGAAAGCCTAGTGTAAAGCCTGGTGTTAAGCCTGGTGTAAAGCCTGGTGTAAGGCCTGATGTAAAGCCTGGTGTAAGGCCTGGTGTAAAGCCTGGTGTAAGGCCTGGTGTAAAGCCTGGTGTAAGGCCTGGTGGAAAGCCTAGTGTAAAGCCTGGTGTTAAGCCTGGTGTAAAGCCTGGTGTAAAGCCTGGTGTAAAGCCTGATGTAAAGCCTGTTGTAAGGCCTGATGTAAGGCCTGGTGTAAAGCCTGATGTAAAGCCTGGTGAAAGGCCTGGTGTAAAGCCTGGTGTAAGGCCTGGTGTAAAGCCTGATGTAAAGCCTGGTGTAAAGCCTGGTGTAAAGCCTGGTGTAAAGCCTTGTGTAAAGCCTGGTGTAAAGCCTGGTGTAAAGCCTGATGTAAAGCCTGGTGTAAGGCCTGATGTAAAGCCTGGTGTAAGGCCTGGTGTAAAGCCTGGTGTAAGGCCTGGTGTAAAGCCTGATGTAAGGCCTGGTGTAAGGCTTGGTGTAAAGCCTGGTGTAAAGCCTGGTGTAAAGCCTGATGTAAAGCCTGGTGTAAAGCCTGGTGTAAAGCCTAGTGTAAAGCCTGGTGTAAAGCCTGGTGTAAAGCCTGGTGTAAAGCCTGGTGTAAAGCCTGATGTAAGGCCTGATGTAAAGCCTGGTGTGAGGCCTGGTGTAAGGCCTGGTGTAAAGCCTGGTGTAAGGCCTGGTGTAAAGCCTGGTGTAAAGCCTGGTGTAAAGCCTGGTGTAAGGCCTGGTGTAAAGCCTGGTGTAAAGCCTGGTGTAAGGCCTGGTGTAAAGCCTGGTGTAAGGCCTGGTGTAAGGCCTGGTGTAAAGCCTGGTGTAAGGCCTGGTGTAAGGCCTGGTGTAAAGCCTGGTGTAAAGCCTGGTGTAAAGCTTACTAGTAGATTACTTTACATATAGAGGCAAGACTCAAGAAACTTGACAAGTTCTACTAAAGTGAAATGTCCCTTTAAGAGGTAAGGTGTTCTGATGATGTGAAGGAACTAGAGATGAGGTAATTGTAATGACTCACTTTTAAAGTATAGTAGTTAATGTCACACCTCATACCTCATACTCAGGTGTGTAGTGTACTTGCATGTGCGTGCGTGCATGTGTGTGTGTGTATGTGTGTGTGCATGTGTGTGAAATATATGTGTGTGTGTGTACTGTAAGTGTGTGTGTGTCCTTAACGCTTGATATTATCCCCTCTGTTGCAGAGTTTATAACCTTGATCTCTCTACTGTGTGTGTGTGTGTATGTGTGTGTGTGTGTGTGTGTGTGTGTGTGTGTGTGTGTGTGTGTGTGTGTGTGTGTGTGTGTGTGTGTGTGTGTGTGTATGGAATGTGTGTGTAGTGTTGCAGAGTTTAAAACCTTGATCTCTCTACTGAATGAATGAATGAATGAATGAATGAATGAATGAATGAATGAATGAATGAATGAAAACTTTATTAACAGATTGCAGAATGGGTACAGTACAGTACAGCTCAATACATACAATTGTTAAGGGGATGCAGACCCGGCAATGCCCCTGACCAGAGGAGAGAGAAATATAATATAGTTAGTAAAAGCACTATATAATCTCAGAACACAGCTCAGAACACAACACAGCTTAGAACATAGCTCAGAACACATAACACATCTCAGAACACAGCACAGAACACAACTCAGAACACAGCTCAGAACACAGAACACATCTCAGAACACAGCACAGAACACAGCTCAGAACACATCTCAGAACACAGCTCAGAACACAGAACACATGCAGAACACAGCACAGAACACAGCTCAGAACACAGAACACAGCTCAGAACACATCTCAGAACACAGAACACATGCAGAACACAGCTCAGCACACAGCTCAGAACACAGCTCAGAACACAGGACACCTCAGAACACAGCTTCATCTAACAAGGCATCGCAAGGTTTAACTGAGGCTAACGTTAACATGATGGAGAGAGAGAGAGAGAGAGAGAGAGATAGAGATTTTTTTTTTGATTTTAGAAAAACATTTATTTACATAATTCTCATTACAATGTACAATGTGTATGTCAATACAATTAAATAACTAACTACACATTATATCGGGCAACATGTGTCCCCATCACACTTAAAACCACATGAGATCTCACAATAAAAAAAATGCTAAAATACACCTGTTCTTCTGCAACACAACAAAAAAACATTGAAGCTCCACCCAAACAAAAAAAGTATCCATACCATTCAACACATAATATGTCATCAAGAACAACATATGAGCAACCCAAAAGGGTCCCGTCAGTCCATTTGTGTCCATTTTTATATCCAGCGCATGAAAAAAGATCCCCTTCATCAGGACCTTCCGTTCCACCGAAATAATCCTGCAACAGGTATTGTTCCCTGATGCTCCGCGCTTCAGTCCAATCGTCCAGACAGACCCTGTTGTGACAGGCCGTCCTCAGCCCCAATAAAGAAGCCACTTCCTCTGACCCGGCTACATTCACAACATCTTTCAGTGTCATTGTCCCAACTGCTTGCAGACACTGTCCAAGCCCAGGTTTACTCCCTTCCTGAATGTCCAGCCAGGCTCCACACATCAGAAGCTTCATTATCATGGTAACATTATATATCCAGTTTTCTGAGCTTCTGCACAATTTTCTCAGTCTAAAAACTTCCTGGGAAGTGTACCCCCCATTGTTCTTCAACCTCATTTGAGTCCTTGCTGAAAAAATAAACATCTCTAAATCTTCAAAAAAATCTTCCACTTTGACACTTCTCAAATTTTTTGTTGTGTGCAGGAACTTCTGTATCTGCCTGACTGCATAAATTTTTTTCCGTTGTGAATCAGACACTTGAGAAGCATTTGGGAACTCATCTTCCTCAACACTTGAGATGTCATCCCCCCATTGTCTTTCAACCTCATCCTCGTCCATGCTGGACTAAGAGGAACCTGTGTCTTCTACACCCTCCTGACTCTCTTTGACCAAACTTGTCACTCCTTCCTTATCCTGAGAGCCCACCCCTCCATCACTTCCCACCACGCCATCCACTGTCAGACTGTTTACATTGTCCACCACATTCAGCTTTCCCCTATTACTTCACTTGTCATATTTTGTTTATTCCTTTTTTTACCCACCCTGACGCGGTGTTGGGCTTGGGGGGACAAAAAAACTCTGCTCTCCCCTGTTACCTCGCCACTTGTTGAAGGGGGGGCAGCATCTCTGATCCCCACCTCCTTACCTACACAACCACTGGTTGAGGGGGGAACAGCGTCTCCCACCCCTCCCTCCTCTGTACCTGCACCACCCGCACCACCCCCTGTTACCCCACAGTCGCCACTAGTTGAGGGGAGGCAGCGTCCCTCACTCCTCCCTCCTCTGTACCAAGGCTTTGCTCCGTACCTGCTACACCGGTTCTGTGGCCCTGCAGCTGGATACTATCTGCTGCACTACTGACGGTCTGCAAAGGGACACTGTTTACACTGCTGACGGTCTGCAGAGGGACACCGTCTACACTGCCGACGGCCTGCAAAGGGACACTACCGACACTGCTGACGGTCTGCAGCGGGACACTGTTGTTGTCACTGGTCTCAGCTCTGCGCTGCCACACTCCTCCCTCCCCCACACCTGCGTTGAGCCCAGCGCCGCGCTCCTCTTGGGGCTGAGGCGGAGGTTGCCTTGCCCCTCTCCCTGCACAGTCTCGGAAGATATGTCCCTCTTCCCCGCATTTGAAACACTTTCCCGAATTGCCAGAACTCACAAAAACCACATAATCAAACTCATCAACCTTTATCTTAAAAACCAACTCAAGCTCCTCTCCGCTGTTGTGTAGAATCATTAAAACCTGTCGCCTGTGTGAGACAACATGCTTTAAAAGCGGAGATTTACATCCCAATGACATTTTTCTTATAGGGGAAATTATCCTCCCATGTCGTCCTAGTTGACTTATCAATAGTTTGTCACTGATGAACGGCGGAATGTTGGAAATAAAGACATTTCTGCCTGGTGTGGAAAGAGGCTCAACAGAAAGAAAAGCCCCATCCACACTGATCCCTGATTGAACCAGTGTCTGCACCTTGTCCAATGAATCAAGAAAAATCACCACTCCTCCGTTCATTCT
>NW_028169814.1:0-11867 GCF_963971535.1 Notolepis coatsorum | reverse complement strand
TGTGAGAGTGAGAGAGAGAGCAAGAGAGGGGGGATGTGTGGATGTGTGTGTGTGTGTGTGTGTGTGTGTGTGTGTGTGTGTGTGTGTGTGTGTGTGTGTGTGTGTGTGTGTGTGTGTGTGTGTTAAATAAAGGATACATTTTCTCCTCAGATAGGTCAAGAGGGTCATCTCTGGATCAGCATGTCTCTCCGTGACCTAGAGAGGAGGTTATTCCAACATGTTAACGTTAGTTAGGTTAGGGTTAGTTGGGGCTAGTTAGTTATGGTTAGAGTTAGTTAACTCTACTCTGGTCACATCCACAGCAGCAGGCTTCACATCACCTGTCAATCAGAATGATCAGAAGACAACAGAGAACTATTCAAAGAGCTCAAGCACGAGGAAAGGTTGTGATGAAAAAGATGGAGTATATTTTGAGAAGATAGACGAGACAAATACTAGCCTTGCATGCCTTACAGGCTGTGCCTAAACCAAACTGATCCTGTAATCAGAGACGATAGGTGAGTTATTGAATGGAGCGTGGTCAGAGATGATATGTGAGTTATTGAATGGAGCGTGGTCAGAGATGATAGGTCAAACATCCGGACGAGGCTATGATCGTAACCGGTGACTTCAACAAGGCTAACTTGAAAAAGGTAATGCCAAACTTTTTCCAACATATCAAATGCACAACTAGGGGGGGACACACGTTGGATCACTGCTACACCCCTTTCAAACAGGGCTATAAGGCAGTACCAGCGCCTCCGCTAGGTAAATCAGATCACAACGCCATATTTCTTTTACCAAGTTACAAACAACGAGCCCGAGAGGCTGTTGTGTCACGAGAGGTGAAGCAGTGGTCCGACAGCTCAGAGGCCACGCTACAGGACGCAATATTTACATCCATATTCAATATATCTCTGGCTGAGTCCGTGGTCCCTGCCTGCTTCAAAATGTCAACCTTGTGCCAAAAAACTCCTCTCCAACAAGCCTTAATGACTACAGACCGGTGGCACTCACCTCTGTGGTCATGAAATGTTGTGAGAGGCTGGTTAAGGATCACATCTGTGCCTCCCTCCCTAGTAACATGGACCCACTGCAGTTTGCATACAGGGCAAACAGGTCCACTGACGATGCGGTCTCCCAAGTACTACACAACACACTATCTCACCGTGACAGTCAGAAGGGGGGCTACAGTATGTGAGATTGCTGTTCATTGACTATAGTTCAGCGTTCAACACCATAGTCCCACCAGACTGGTTGACAAGCTGATCGATCTGGGTCTGAGCTCCTGGATCCTGGACTTTCTGAGTGACATACAGGGTCATACTTCCAGCAAAATCACCCTGAGTATGGGGTCCCCCCAGAGCTGTGTTCTGAGCCCCCTGCTGTACTCACTCTACACACATGACTGTGTGGCCAGGTTTAGCTCCAACTCCATAGTGAAGTTTGCGGACGACACGTGGTGGTGGGGCTGATCTCTAACAATAACAAGAAGGCCTACCGGGAGGTTGATGAACTGGCACGCTGGTGCCGTGACAACAGCCTACTCCTGAACATTGGTAAAACCAAAGAGCTGATCGTGGATTTTAGGAGAATACAGCAGGGGACACACACACCGTTGTGGATAAACGGGGCTATCGTGCACAGGGTGAGCAGTTTCAAGTACCTGGGAGTCCACATCACAGAGGACCTGACATGGTCAACACACATAGATTCTGAGACAGCTAAGGATGTTCAGAGTATCGGGGAAGATACTCCACTACTTCTACTCCACTCCTTCTACTCCTCCATCGTAAGCTCACCGACGATGATGAGGAGGAGTACAGAGCCCTGGTGGAGAGCTTCGTGGGGTGGAGCGACAGCAACCACCTCCAACTCAACACCAGTAAGACCAAGGAGCTGGTGGTGGACTTCCAGAGGGGCAAGAAGAAGCCCCCCCCCGATTCCCATCACCATCCGAGGGGTGGATGTGGAGGTGGTGGACTCATATAAGTTCCTTGGGGTACACCTGAACAATAAACTGGACTGGTCGGATAACACAGAGGCCCTCTACAGGAAGGGACAGAGCAGGCTGTTCTTCCTGAGGAGACTCAGGTCCTTCAATGTGTGCAACAGACTGCTGCAGTCATTTTACCAGTCTGTTGTGGCCAGCATCCTCTTCTATGCTGTGGCATGCTGGGGAGGCTACATCAACTCAAGGGACACCAACAAGCTCAACAAGCTGGTGAGGAAGGCTAGCTCCGTGGTGGGAGTCGAGCTACCTAGACTTGAGGTGATGGCAGAGAGGGGGATGATAAGGAAGCTGGCTGCCATCATGGAGAACCCCTACCACCCCCTCTACGACGAGCTAGTCAAGATGAGAAGCTCGTTCAGCCACAGACTCATTCCCCCCCGACACTCAACTAACCGCCTCGGACAGTCCTTCATACCAGCGGCCATCAGGCTCCACAACAGTGGGCAGCGACTAGCAGCCTCCAGGCTCCACAACAGGGGGCAGCGACTGCTACCAGACATTGACCTGGGACTTATAGGAACCCAAGGAGGACAACCTACACTACCTTAGGCATACTGCACCTTATGTGGATACTGTGATACTGTGAATAATGTATATTTCAGTGGATACTGTGATACTGTGAATAATGTATACTCAGTAGATAGTAAATTATAACACTACCTTATGCATACTGCACCTTATGTGACACTGTGAATAATGTGAATATTTTTTTTCAGCTAGTTAGATAGTAAATTATATTGACCAAATTGACCTAATTGTTTACACTGCCTGTGTTGTTTTTACTACCTGTACCACCCTCCCCCCCCCTTCCCCCATGCTGCTATGATGCCTGAATTTCCCCAAGGGGATCAATAAAGGAATATCTTATCTTATCTTACTCCTAGAGAGCATTCTGACTGGAAACATCACTGCCTGGTTTGGAAACAGCACGGCACAGGACAGGAAGACAGGCCCTACAGAGAGTGGTGCGCTCAGCAGAGCATACTACGGGTATTGCACTACCACCCCTGCAGGTCTTATATAACAGGAGGTGCAAATCCAGCCTGCAGAATAATGAAAGACCCTCACCACCCCAACAACAGCCTGTTTAAGCTGCTGCGGTCAATCAAGCGCCTACGGTCAGACGCTGCAAGAACAGAGATACTCCGACTCAGCTTCTTCACCCAGGCCATCAGAACAATGAACACTGAACACTGAACTCTCCACTCACAAATACACATGAGCACACACAGACAACACACACACACACCACTCATGCGGCAACCGCTAAAAAACTAAATGTCACTTTAAAATAAATGTCACTTTAAAAAATGTAATGTTTAGAAACACTTTAAAAGAAGGAGGTACTGTATAGTTTAGATACAGTAAGAGTTAACATTGTAAATTGTATATTGCATAGTAGTGTATATAAGAACCAGTTTCTCAGGAACCTAGCATGTCTTTTGGGGGGGGGGGTTGAGTAGGGGGGGGGGGACACTGTACACTGTACACTGTACATTGGAATACTGACAAAGCCATACTTGGTCATTTACTGTACAACTGGGTTAGGACATTTGTAGGGGCCAGTTTCGAATTGCAGTCTCCCGTAGGTGTTTTTTGAGAGTGTTTTTGAAAGTGGGTAGTGATTCACATTCCTTTACAGCTTTGGGTAGGGCGTTCCACATTGATGTGGCATAATTGCGAAACGTGTTTAGTCCTTTGTTTGAGCCGAATCTGGGTTTAACATGATTTGTGGAGCTCCCTCTGGTGTTGTGATCGTGGTATTCACTGACCTTTGGGAAGTATTTTGACATGTACATGGGTACCATGCATATCTTGTGTCTTATCTATTAAATTTTTTCTATGCCTATTTTATTCTATTTTATTATTGTATTTTGCACAATCAATGCGGACTCTCATTGGCGAGGTGTAACGTGTGGGAGGCTCACACTACCCCCGCCATTTCCTGTCTCTGCTGTGCAGGCGTCCCCCAACCGACCTGTAGGAGTTGCTGTCCACAACATCCAGATTACCACCCATCGACTTCCACCCGCTGACTCTGCCAATTGAGCCAGTATGACGGCCGGCCCAAGCCGGAGGCAACGCTGACAGCCGGATTTGAACCCGGTGTCTCTTGCGTTGGTGACGAGCACAATGTCCGCTGCGCCACCCAGCCGCCTCACAATGTTAACTCTTAATGTATCTAAACTATACAGTATGATAGGTGAGTTATTGAATGGAGCATGTTAGAGATGATAGGTGAGTTATTGAACGGAGCATGGTCAGAGATGATAGGTGAGTTATTGAATGGAGCATGGTCAGAGATGATAGGTGAGTTATTGAATGGAGCATGTCAGAGATGATAGGTGAGTTATTGAACGGAGCATGTCAGAGATGATAGGTGAGTTATTGAACGGAGCATGTTAGAGATGATAGGTGAGTTATTGAATGGAGCATGTTAGAGATGATAGGTGAGTTATTGAATGGAGCATGTTAGAGTGATAGGTGAGTTATTGAACGGAGCATGTTAGAGATGATAGGTGAGTTATTGAACGGAGCATGTTAGAGATGATAGGTGAGTTATTGAACGGAGCATGGTCAGAGATGATAGGTGAGTTATTGAACGGAGCATGTCAGAGATGATAGGTGAGTTATTGAATGGAGCATGTCAGAGATGATAGGTGAGTTATTGAATGGAGCATGGTCAGAGATGATAGGTGAGTTATTGAACGGAGCATGTCAGAGATGATAGGTGAGTTATTGAATGGAGCATGTCAGAGATGATAGGTGAGTTATTGAATGGAGCATGGTCAGAGATGATAGGTGAGTTATTGAACGGAGCATGTTAGAGATGATAGGTGAGTTATTGAACAGAGCATGTCAGAGATGATAGGTGAGTTATTGAATGGAGCATGGTCAGAGATGATAGGTGAGTTATTGAACGGAGCATGTTAGAGATGATAGGTGAGTTATTGAACGGAGCATGTTAGAGATGATAGGTGAGTTATTGAACGGAGCATGGTCAGAGATGATAGGTGAGTTATTGAACGGAGCATGTCAGAGATGATAGGTGAGTTATTGAACGGAGCATGTCAGAGATGATAGGTGAGTTATTGAATGGAGCATGGTCAGAGATGATAGGTGAGTTATTGAACGGAGCATGTTAGAGATGATAGGTGAGTTATTGAATGGAGCATGTTAGAGATGATAGGTGAGTTATTGAACGGAGCATGTTAGAGATGATAGGTGAGTTATTGAATGGAGCATGGTCAGAGATGATAGGTGAGTTATTGAATGGAGCATGTTAGAGATGATAGGTGAGTTATTGAACGGAGCATGGTCAGAGATGATAGGTGAGTTATTGAACGGAGCATGGTCAGAGATGATAGGTGAGTTATTGAACGGAGCATGTTAGAGATGATAGGTGAGTTATTGAACGCAGCATGGTCAGTAATAGAGACGGTGGTTAGGGTCAGTAATGGTCAGTAATAGAGACGGTGGTTAGGGTCAGTAATGGTCAGTAATAGAGACGGTGGTTAGGGTTGCTCACAGCAGTAGGACTGACATGGTCAGTAATAGAGACGGTGGTTAGGGTTGCTCACAGCAGTAGGACTGACATGGTCAGTAATAGAGACGGTGGTTAGGGTTGCTCACAGCAGTAGGACTGACATGGTCAGTAATAGAGACGGTGGTTAGGGTAGCTCACAGCAGTAGGACTGACAGCATGGTCAGTAATAGAGACGGTGGTTAGGGTAGCTCACAGCAGTAGGACTGACATGGTCAGTAATAGAGACGGTGGTTAGGGTTGCTCACAGCAGTAGGACTGACAGCATGGTCAGTAATAGAGACGGTGGTTAGGGTAGCTCACAGCAGTAGGACTGACATGGTCAGTAATAGAGACGGTGGTTAGGGTAGCTCACAGCAGTAGGACTGACATGGTCAGTAATAGAGACGGTGGTTAGGGTAGCTCACAGCAGTAGGACTGACATGGTCAGTAATAGAGACGGTGGTTAGGGTAGCTCACAGCAGTAGGACTGACATGGTCAGTAATAGAGACAGTGGTTAGGGTAGCTCACAGCAGTAGGACTGACATGGACACAGGGCTTATAAACGGAGAGCAGCAGGGCGTCAGGTGAGGAGGACAGATAGAACTTGTGCATCGAGGCGAAGACGAGGGAGAGAACCCGTCCAGAGCCACCGTGATGGCGTGGCGTACTCAGGTGCGCTCGGCGATGCTGACGGTACCGGTGGTGCGTGGAGACGTTAGCGGGCCGGTGTCTCGTGCCGTAATGAAGGACGGTGTGGTCGTCTCTTGTTTACCACCCTGCTCCTGAAACTACATTACGCTAACATCGTTTTTTTTTTTTTAAATGCCGACGCCGCACCTCGAGTCTGTGTGGGTGGTCGTTGGCCAGGTATCATCTTGACGATATGCCATTTGGAAGAATCGATAAATCTGGACCAAATTATCGATAAATATAGATATTTTTATTAGTATTCTTTTTTTTTATATATATTATTATTATTATATTTTTTTTTTTTATTATTATTATTATTTAACCAACAAATGTATGTTTATTTTGCAGCAATTCTTTGTCGTTGCCGCCGTCTCTTTAGTTACAGAGTTCCCCGTTCAAACCACCACAGTGATCCTTCTCATGTTACAGTCTGGTCTCTGGATGTGATGCAGGAGTGCACTGCATGTTGGATGCAGAGCTGCAATTGAACTGAATTACATGAAATGGGGATGTTTTACCTCAAACATGCCACAAGACCTAGTATTTTAGTATAGTATAAAGTATTTAAACTTTTTAATTTTTTTTAATAAAAACCCTTTTTTAAAGAATTTGTTTACACATGCTAAAAAAGTGATGCCACTTATCGATTTCACGCAGTTATCGATAATTATCAATAAATCGATAAGTGGTCTCAGCCTTATACTATTTATACTCTGCACTATGTGACGAGAGTTTACTCAATAATTACACTTGATAGATAACCTGTAGATGCTGCTGGTTCACTCTATTAGTCGGTGTCCAGCCCAGCACTGTCTCTCTCCTGTCTCTCTCTCTCTCCTGTCTCTCTCTCCTGTCTCTCTCTCCTGTCTCTCTCTCCTGTCTCTCTCTCCTGTCTCTCTCCTGTCTCTCTCTCCTGTCTCTCTCCTGTCTATCTCTCCTGTCTCTCTCTCCTGTCTCTCTCTCCTGTCTCTCTCCTGTCTGTCTCCTGTATCTCTCTCCTCTCTCTCTCCTGTCTCTCTCTCCTGTCTCTCTCTCCTGTCTCTCTCCTGTCTCTCTCTCCTGTCTCTCTCTCATGTCTCTCTCCTGTCTCTCTATCCTGTCTCTCTCTCCTGTCTCTCTCTCCTGTCTCTCTCATGTCTCTCTCTCTCCTGTCTCTCTCATGTCTCTCTCTCCTGTCTCTCTCTCCTGTCTCTCTCTCCTGTCTCTCTCATGTCTCTCTCCTCTCTCTCTCCTGTCTCTATCTCCTGTCTCTCTCCTGTCTCTCTCTCCTGTCTCTCTCTCCTGTCTCTCTCTCTCATGTCTCTCCTGTCTGTCTCCTGTATCTCTCTCCTGTCTCTCTCTCTCCTGTCTCTCTCCTGTCTCTCTCATGTCTCTCTCTCCTGTCTCTCTCTCCTGTCTCTCTCTCCTCTCTCTCTCCTGTCTCTCTCTCCTGTCTCTCTCCTGTCTCTCTCTCCTGTCTCTCTCCTGTCTCTCTCTCCTCTCTCTCTCTCCTGTCTCTCTCTCATCTCTCTCTCCTGTCTCTCTCTCTCCTGTCTCTCTCCTGTCTCTCTCTCCTGTCTCTCTCTCCTGTCTCTCTCTCTCCTGTCTCTCTCTCCTGTCTCTCTATCCTGTCTCTCTCATGTCTCTCTCTCCTCTCTCTCTCCTCTCTCTCTCATGTTGTCTCTCTCCTGTCTCTCTCTCTCTCTCTCTCCTGTCTCTCTCTCCTGTCTCTCTCCTGTCTCTCTCTCATGTCTCTCTCTCATGTCTCTCTCCTGTCTCTCTCTCTCCTGTCTCTCTCTCCTGTATCTCTCTCCTGTCTCTCTTCTGTCTCTCTCCTGTCTCTCTCTCCTGTCTCTCTCTCCTGTCTCTCTCCTGTCTCTCTCCTGTCTCTCTCCTGTCTCTCTCTCCTGTCTCTCTCTCCTGTCTCTCTCTCCTGTCTCTCTCTCCTGTCTCTCTCTTCTGTCTCTCTCCTGTCTCTCTCCTGTCTCTCTCTCCTGTCTCTCTCTCTCCTGTCTCTCCTGTCTCTCTCTCTCATGTCTCTCTCTCATGTCTCTCTCTCCTGTCTCTCTCCTGTCTCTCTCCTGTCTCTCTCTCCTGTCTCTCTCTCATGTCTCTCTCTCTCTCTCTCCTGTCTCTCTCTCATGTCTCTCTCTCCTGTCTCTCTCTCCTGTCTCTCTCTCCTGTCTCTCTCCTGTCTCTCTCCTGTCTCTCTCTCCTGTCTCTCTCTCATGTCTCTCTCTCCTGTCTCTCTCCTGTCTCTCTCCTGTCTCTCTCTCCTGTCTCTCTCCTGTCTCTCTCTCCTGTCTCTCTCTCCTGTCTCTCTCCTGTCTCTCTCATGTCTCTCTCTCCTGTCTCTCTCTCATGTCTCTCTCTCTCTCCTGTCTCTCTCTCCTGTCTCTCTCTCATGTCTCTCTCCTGTCTCTCTCCTGTCTCTCTCTCCTGTCTCTCTCTCCTGTCTCTCTCCTGTCTCTCTCTCCTGTATCTCTCTCCTGTCTCTCTTCTGTCTCTCTTCTGTCTCTCTTCTGTCTCTCTCCTGTCTCTCTCTCCTGTCTCTCTCCTGTCTCTCTCTCCTGTCTCTCTATCTCATGTCTCTCTCCTGTCTCTCTCATGTCTCTCTCTCATGTCTCTCTCTCCTCTCTCTCTCCTGTCTCTCTATCCTGTCTCTCTCTCCTGTCTCTATCCTGTCTCTCTCTCCTCTCTCTCTCCTGTCTCTCTCCTGTCTCTCTCATGTCTCTCTCTCTCTCTCCTGTCTCTCTCTCCTGTCTCTCTCTCCTGTCTCTCTCTCCTGTCTCTCTCTCCTGTCTCTCTCTCCTGTCTCTCTCTCCTCTCTCTCTCCTGTCTCTCTCTCCTGTCTCTCTCTCCTGTCTCTCTCTCCTCTCTTTCTCTTGTCTCTCTCCTGTCAATTCAATTCAATTCAAATTGGCTTTATTGGCATGAAATATTAACATACTTATTGCCAAAGCAAGTTCAACATACAAACAATAACATATATATTAAGCAATAAAATATCATAATATTAGTAATAACAGTAAGGACAATCAACAAGAAACATATTAATTTACAAAATAGTCACTCAATCGGGTAGTCATTTTTCAAGTGTGGCCACTCAGATACATTTACAGAGCTTGTTCTCTTATTTTGTGACAACCGTCTACATATTTTGCAGCTAATGCTGTACACTGACTTTTCTCCCCACACATGTATAGCAGCTTTTGGTGATCAGGGAGATGGATAAACTGTGCATCAATTTTGTTTATTTTATCAAAGAAGACTTCTCTTAGGTCCTTGTATTTCTCACAGTGTAGCAGGAAGTGAAGTTCTGTCTCAACGTCCCCCTGATGACAAAGTGAACACAGCCTCTCTGGGCAGCCAGTTCTGCCTGTGACGGCCTGTTTCTATGGCTAGACTGTGTCCACACAGTCTGTACCGTGTCAATGTTTTTCTTAATTTTATCTCATTCACAGTAGTCAGGTATTCTGCCACTGTGTACTCTCTGTTTAGGGTCAAATAGAATTTACTTTGAGATTTGGTTGATTTGTTCCAATATTCTATATAATTTTCTTTTTGTTTTGAGATTATTTGGTTGGGCCAGATTTCTTGGTATCTGTCCTGAAGCGTTTGTGGGCAGAGATTTCTGACTAGCTGGCAGAGGGGACTCTTATCTGGGTTCATCTCTTGGCTCTGAAGGGCTTTGTAGTGGTAGGAGTGGGGGTCACTTGATTGGAGGTGTGTGTAAAATTTGATGGCTCGCTTTTGAATTTAAATGATTAGGGGGTATTGGCCAAGTTCTGCCCTGCATGCATTATTGGCAGTGTGTCTGTGGACCCTAAGTAGGTCCTGTCTCTCTCTCCTGTCTCTCTCCTGTCTCTCCTGTCTCTCTCATGTCTCTCTCCTGTCTCTCTCTCTCTCTGCTGTCTCTCTCCTGTCTCTCTCCTGTCTCTCCTGTCTCTCTCATGTCTCTCTCATGTCTCTCTCTCTCCTGTCTCTCTCTCTCTCTTGTCTCTCTGCTGTCTCTCTCCTGTCTCTCTCTCTCTGCTGTCTCTCTCCTGTCTCTCTCTCTCTTGTCTCTCTCCTGTCTCTCTCTCTCTCTCTTGTCTCTCTGCTGTCTCTCTCCTGTCTCTCTCCTCTCTCTCTCTCTCTCTCTCTCTTGTCTCTCTCCTGTCTCTCTCCTGTCTCTCTCATGTCTTTCTCCTGTCTCTCTCTCTCTGCTGTCTCTCTCCTGTCTCTCTCTCTCTTGTCTCTCTCCTGTCTCTCTCTCTCTTGTCTCTCTCCTGTCTCTCTCCTGTCTCTCTCTCTCTCGTCTCTCTCCTGTCACTCTCATGTCTCTCTCTTTATCTCTCCTGTCTCTCTCTCTCTCTCTTGTCTCTCTCCTGTCTCTCTCTCTCTTGTCTCTCTCCTGTCTCTCTCTCTCTTGTCTCTCTGCTGTCTCTCTCATGTCTCTCTCTCTCTCTCTTGTCTCGCTCCTGTCACTCTCCTGTCTCTCTCTCTCTCTCTCTCTTGTCTCTCTCCTGTCACTCTCCTGTCTCTCTCTCTATCTCTCCTGTCTCGGAGATATGGGGAGTTGAGAGACATTTTACGCACAACATGGCACACTGTTTACCCAGGCACTGTGGAACTCATATTCCAATCTACAGCCCAAGTGATAGCCAGCTATAAATCAAACGTCCAAATATGATTAATTGAGCAAAGAGGAATAATACATTGCTAAGTTGCTGTGAGTTTGTTGTGACTTTTTGATAATTACATTATTTGAATAGCCTAAAATATAATTTTTTTATGTGTGTAAATGAATTGGCATAAATCTGGTGTAGAATAGCCGAATGGATATTTATGTTAAATTGTTTATTATATTGTTTAGAATTACATTACATTACATGCTATTTATTGTGTAAACAGAGTTGTCCAAATATGACAAAAATAACAACAGTGCGGTCTTAATTTGGGGCTCATTTCATGTGATACGCTTGATTGATTGATTCGCAACCCTTTATTAGTCGTCACACAGAAATACAGAATACTTTGTATGAAATGCTTCTTTCTGTTTTAGTGTGCTAGCTCAAATAAAGATAGTATAAAATAAGTACAATATAAGTATAAAATAGAAAGTCAAGTACGTAAGCAAGTGTAACAAAACAAAACAAAAGTGTTCAATATACATATACAGTATATATATATATATACAATGGCATATGTATACAATGCAGTTTCAACAATATACAATATATATAACAGTCATGGTTGTTCTGTGAGAAAACTCTCCACAGCGCGTCCATCGCCCTCTAACCCGACCGGCAGCTAAACAAACTCGTAAATGTTTGACTCTAACATCAGATAACTTGCTGATTGTATTTTTCTCGAACATGTCTGACTTTGAGTCTATACAGGTTTTCTCTTGGAATATTACCCCCCTTTCAAATATATATATATATATTTAGTTACCTACATAATGGACCCAAGTACAACCCGGTGAGTTTAGAATCCACTTACCTTCTTTCCATTAACGAAGAAAACGAGTTCATCCGCCGCTACACCGTGGTGATTGCCGTTCATCATATTCCCGTTATTCTCACTAGTCCCGTTCATGATTTCTGTTGTTTCATTCAACAACCGTCTCCTCCTGTCAGTTAGGAAGCTGGCGCTGCACTGCTGCTGTTGCACATATCTCTCTCTCTCTCTCT
>NW_028169815.1:0-1000 GCF_963971535.1 Notolepis coatsorum | reverse complement strand
ATTCTTAAAAATATGGCTTATTGATGTTATTATTCATAATATATACTGTTCTTCTGAGGCCAAATATTATTCATAATGTATACTGTTCTGTCGCCAAATAATAAACCATAACCATATAAATGAACCCTTACTGCAGTGCTTCTCGGAATTTTTCTGTCAGGCCCCCCTTTGGCGGACCAAAATATTTTTGGGCCCCCCCCCCCCTCGCCCCAACAAAATAGTCATGAAATGGGCCATGTTTAAATTTATTGAAATAACACCAATATCGTGACCTTTCAAATTGACAACACCTTCCCTCGCGAGAGCCACCTTGCCTCGCTGTGAAACAGCACTGCAGAATGGTCAGCTCCCATCTCCTCACACAGCACAGAGAACAGGCGCGCTTTCAGGGGTCGGGTTTTGATGAAATTTACCACGTTTATAACTTCTGTCAAAACCCCATTCAGCTAAGGGCTAAGCTGTCTTGACGCTAGCGCCTCTCTGTGAATTTACAGTGCGTCCATTGCGCGTTTGGCGAGACCCCCTTGATGAGCGCCTGTAGCCCCCTCCTTTTCCCTGCCATGGCCTGCGCACCGTCAGAGCAAACGCCCACACAGTTCTCCCATTTCAGTCCATGTTCTGTCAGATAACTGTCAATAATTTTGAAGAGCTCATCAGTAGGGATGGGTACCAAATTCGGTACTTTTGAGGTACCGAACCGAAACACGTCGGTAGGCCTACTACCGAGTATCGATTCAAGTGAGATACAGATTTTTTTTTTATTTTTTTTTTCATGTCAACGTTCACACGCACAATATATGCTTACCTAGGATTTGACTTGATTCAACAACAAAGCAGTCGGAGCAATGGCAAGCCGAAAACGGTCGAAATTGTAGTTATTTGAAGTTTGGAATATTTTTTTCACGACTGAGGTAGGTAAAAAAAAAATTTAGACTAAAGTACCGAAAAAAGGTACCGTTGGGTACCGGTATCGATTCACAGGTACCGGTACCGTATCGGT
>NW_028169816.1:0-1000 GCF_963971535.1 Notolepis coatsorum | reverse complement strand
TGCAACGACCAGGAAGGGAATTGGCATAATGACAAAAATTGGGATGGGAGAAAAGTACGGAAAAAAAGGGGGAGAAAAAATGTATCAAAAAAAGAAAAATGTGAGATGCTTGTTTTTTTGTAGATTTGTACACAACAATACACACCAGCTGCTATACAATACAAGGTAAAAGTCAGCGGATTAAAATATAAAAAAGGAATTATTCTACAGTGTAAGTAGCAGCAGTGTGTGCGTGTAATGAGTGTGCTTGTGTGGTGTGTCACTTAAGGTGACTTAAGTCACTTATGGTGCTGCTGTGATGATGTGTAGACTGAGTGACTTGTCTCCACTGTATTCTGTGTTTTCCTCTTCTTGACCTCTGACCTCCTTCCCTCTTATTGACCCCGGCCGCTCTGCCGTTTTCTTCCAGTTCATCACCACGGGAGCAAAATGTTACGCTCGGAATCAAACTCCTCAATTACTCAGTCTCCTATAGGTTGGCAAATCTCTCACTTTCTCACCCTGCTCCACGAACCCACCGGTGATACACGTATGTGTGTCGGCATATCGTGCGTGTGTGTGTGTGTGTATATGCTCGTATTTGAGTTTGTGTGTGTATGTGTGTGTGTGTGTGTGTGTGTGTGTGTGTGTGAGTACTCATTGTGAATGGCGTTCCCATAAACCAGCTCCACTCACCGTTTCCTGTCATTCAGCACTATTGTTTTTTTTTGTATGCATGCAGTTGTTTCTATTGTGAATCACATCACCTGTTGTTGAGTCACTACTTTGCTACTTATAGCATATCTCTCTCTTTATCTCTATCTATTTCTCTGTCTCTCTCCCCCCCCTCTCTCTACTGTCTCTCTCCCTCCCCCTCACCTCTCTCTCTTTCTCTCTCTACTGTATATCAACCCTCTCACTCTCTCTCTATCTCTATCTCCCAACTCCCCCATTCTCTCTCTCTCTCTCTCTCTCTCTCTCTCTCTCTCTCTCTCTCTCTCTTCTCCCCTCTCCCCTCACC
>NW_028169817.1:20000-32500 GCF_963971535.1 Notolepis coatsorum | reverse complement strand
AAGGACACTTTGACACGCTGCCCTGGAGGAGCGGGAGTCGAACCGGCAACCTTCCGATTACCCCTGAGCCACTGTCGAGTCAGGACTTTAGGCAGCCTCATACTTCAGCGCCTCATAGCGGGTCTCAAAACTCAAATCCACCGTCCCGTCGTCTGTGTCTGACCGTGCCGGGTGGAGGAGGGCGTGTCGAGCTCCGGAGAGAGAGATGGAGAACGGGACGTGCAAGAGATGGAGAACGGGACGTGCGAGAGATGGAGAACGGGACGTGCGAGAGATGGAGAACGGGACGTGCGAGAGATGGAGAACGGGACGTGCGAGGCATGACGGACAGCCGCGGTGCCCCCTGTCTGCTGCGAGGCGGACCCAGCCCCAGCGCCGCGGCCCCCTACTCCTCCTGATGGCTGAGCGTGAAACCACTCTAATCCAGTTAAGGCCCTCTGAAGAATTACAAGGTCCCCCGGCGGCCTAGCGACCACACGCCATAACAATAAAGGGATATTACAGACATTCTTCAATCTCCTCTCTCTCTCTCTTTATCTCTCTCTGTGTGTGTCTCTCTCTGTCTCTCTCTCTCTCTCTCTCTCTCTCTCTCCTCTCTCTCTCTCTCTCTCTCTCTCTCTCTCTCTCTCTCTCTCTCTCTCTCTCTCTCTCTCTCTCTCTCTCTCTCTCTCTCTCTCTTGTGTGTCTCTCTCTCTGTCTCTCTCTCTCCTCTCTCTCTCTCTCTCTCTCTCTCCCTCTCTCTCTCTCTCTGTCTCTCTCTGTCTCTCTGTATGGCTTTGTCTCCATCTGCGGCGTCTCCTCCGTCTTAGTTTTCCTCCCTCCATGCGCCGGATCCACCCGTCACTGTCAGCATTACACCACTTGATGCCTATTCACTCGTCTGTCTCTCTCTGCTGCTCTCCCTCCATCTCTCAGTCTGTCTCTCTACCCCCTGTCTCTCTCTTCCTCTCTCTCTCTCTCAATCTCTCCCTGTCTCTCTCTTCCTCTCTCTCTCTCTCCATCTCTCTCTGTCTCTCACAAAGTCTCACATATTTTGTCTCTCTTTCTGTGTATCTCTCCCTCTCCGTCTCTATCTCTCTATCTCTCTGGGTCTCTCTCACTCTGTGTCTCTCTCTCTCATTGGCTGTCACACCGTTCTCTATTGAATCCCTTCCTCAACATAGTAATTTTACATATCTGTAGATACTATATCTATATCTGTACATATCCTACTCTTACTAGTTATGCTGCTGGCCAGTATGACGTCTACTACCATACTGTCTTTACACCTGTATGTATCACTGTACATATTAATACTAAAAAACTCTGTACATACATCTGATTAGCACTATTACTCAGTAGTACTAATTTGTATATTTTGTTGCCAGTTTAATCACCTGAACATTGCATATTGCTGTTGCACTGTACTGCTTTTTTTCACTCTGTTTGGATGCCAGACTTCTTGTGGTTGTACTGTACTTGTGCTGCATGATGACAATACATTTGAATCTAAATAATCTAAATCTAACCGTCTCCACCACTTCTACCGTCCTTGGTTTTGTTTACGTCTCTCTCCTCTATCTCTCTCTCTCTCTCTCTCTCTCTCTCTCTCTCTCTCTCTCCTCTCTCTCTCTCTCTCTCTCCCCCCTCTCTCTTGGCCAGAGTATGTGGGGATCGCATTCTTTCTGTAAGTGAAACCCTTGCACCGAATAACCATGCAAGTCTGTTTTGAAATGTTTTCTGACAGTCTGTGTGTTCGCAGTTGTAAAATCCATCAAAATCACGTGGAGTGTGAGTGCGATATGTTGCCAGATGGCAATCAGCCTCTACTGTCTTTAACTACGAGCAAACACCACACTCTAAGGGTCCCCACTCCCCCGCCCGCCAGCTTTCACACTACCAATCTCGTTTCGTTCCCGAGCGTGTCTATACTTTTACCAACGGATTTCCAGTTCCGCGTTCGCGTTCTGCGATCTGATTGGCCACGGATGTTTCTGGTCATGTGACATGTGTGCCAATCGCGTGACGCCTGTTTCTGCGCCTATTTCCGCCTCGAACAGCCTGCAAACGACCTAACGCCTAGTTTATCACTGGTTAAGCTTAGGCGACTCTTTCGAAGTTGGTTAAGGTTAGAGTTTGGAATCAGGGCTGGTGTTCTATCGCCCTGCTCTAAGACAAACTCTAACCTTAACCAACTTCGAAAGAGTGCCTAAGCTTAACCGGTCATAGAAACAGGCGTCACACGATTGGCGCAGATGTCACATGACCAGAAACGTCAGTGGCCAATCAGATCGCAGAACACGAACGCGGAACTGGAAATCTGTTGGTAAAAGTAATGACGCTTCCTGAGCACACTTGCATACAGCAGGGGGCGGTATGCACCTATATACTTGGTTTGCGATCCACCAATGAACACAAGAGTACACTTGCGTCATCTAGTACGCAAGAGGTCGTTGGAGAAATAGTCAAAGCCCGTACAATAGAGTCGTCCTTCGCATCAAGAAATGCCTTTGTTATGCTAAGATGCTAACTCGCGTTCGTCAATAAGGTGAGAAACAGACCTATTCTCTTTTAAATTCCACAACGGACAGTCGAATAGTTACGACGTTGTGTCGTCGTCACGTCGTTACAGCAAACCTCTTCCGTGTTTTGGCACAGTTGTGTTCACACTTGAATCGTTCCGTGCCCTGGGACGCCTGAATCGTTCCCCAGAGACCACCTTTTCAAGTGGTGTCGGCCACGGAACGATTATCCGTTCCCGGGGGTGGGGGGGACGGAACGCAGCGTTCATACACTACACGACTTTTGGGGCAATCGTGCTCGGAAAAACCGCCCCGGGGTCCCTAGTGTGAAAAAGCACCCTAAACTCACCGTCTTTAGATAGTGAAGTTTGAAAACATCGCTCCTCCCTGAAGACGCCAAACAGAGTTACACGGTCCCTCGTCTGAGGCACTCGATTGCGACATGCATCATTTGGGGGGCGCCTCCGGCGCCTTGATGAGGCTGTGATAGATGCAGGCGTTTCGACGGTGACAGAATTAACTTCCTGGGTCATTTCACAGTAATTTCGGGTCGGGATGCAAGACGCCGGAGAAATTACACGCATAATTCAGGATGAAAAAAATAAAAAGGTGGAAAAATAGACGTGTCTCCGATCCTGTCGGTTAATAATTGGTCGTTCTGTCATGATGCGTAGGCTGCGGAACATGCAGAAGTATAGTGGACTTGATTTAAAATAATCCATCCTATTTTAGATTTAAAGGTGCAGTACATTTACATTTAACATTTTGTTATTTAGCTGATGCTTTTATCTAAAGCGTCTTACAAGTTCTGTATGACAATATTGAGTAACACTGTTCATCAAACGATGCTGAAACGTGTGTTCTGCAGTGTTGAGTGCATAGTACTAAAGATATATTAGCATAGTAGAGTTCATGATAGTATAAGACAGTGAGAAGGTTAGTGTTTATAATTTTTTTGATGTATTTATAATTTCTTTTAATATATTTATTGAAGAAGGGTGTTTTTAGTCGACGGCAAAAGATTGATCGGGTTTCGGCTGTCCTAACTGTAGTGGGAAGTTCGTTAAACCATTGTGGGGCAAGGACCGAGAATAGGCGGCTTCTCTTTGATGACCCCTCCGGAGCTCGGACAGGAGTGGGTCTGAGGCGGCCACAAGATGCAGAGCGTAGGGGTCTTAAGGGTGTGTAGTTAGAGACCATTGACCGGAGGTATAGGCGGGAGCTGCTCCCGTCACGGTGCGATAAGCCAGGTCAAGGACCGTGAAGCTAATTCGTGTGGCGATGGGGAGCCAGTGCAGGTCCCTAAGAAGCGGGGTAACATGGGCTGATGCTGGTAGGTTGGAGATCAGATGGGCGTCTGCGTTCTGGATTATTAATTAATTAATCGGTAGACCAGCAGCAGTGCATCGCATCGAGGCAGTAATCTGCAATTGAAAGAAATCGGTAGCCCCACCACTGGAATCCAAACCATTGGATTTTCTTTTTTTATGACTTATACTTTATTGAGTTTTCTTTTTTTCTTTTTGCACACAGTACTTCAAGACAATACAATGAATGACATATATTTTGCATCAACATGGGTCAGTCCTGAAGGACAACACAGAAACCTAGACCACTAACGTCTAGGCTACAATGACACCCCCCACATGGGGGGAAGAAATAAAAAAAATTAAAAAAATAAACACAAACAAAAAAATTCAAAAAAAAAAAAGAAAAAACGAAAATAGCATGGAAAGTAATAACAAAACAAAAGAAACAACACAAAACAAAAAAATAAAGCTACATTAATACATAGAGCCACTCTTGTCGACATAAACATGGTGCATTTGTCAGGTATTATATAATCATGTGCAACGTCGCTGTCTTAGGTGTGCCCCCCCTCCATTTATAGTGAGTGAAATTGCAGATATTTCCCCCATTTGCTAGTATATTTTTCTCCTTTCTCTCCTAAACTAAAAGATATTTTCTCATAGGCAGCTACCCTACCCAGTTCTCCACTCCACTCTCGGAATGACGGGCCTTCTGGTGCCTTCCAGCCTCTCATTATGATCAGTTTGCCTATCATAATACTAGTCTGAATCCAATCAGCTAGGGGCTTTGCGATATGGCTAAGACTGCAGGGATCCCCCAGGATATATAAACCAGAGCAGAACTCATACTCTTTCCCTGTGACTTCTGTGATGTAGTCATGGATGTTACTCCAGAATTAAGTCTCTGATTTTCGGACATGAGAAAAGTGCATGGACTTGGTCCCCTTCCCCTGTCTGGCATTTCCAGCAATCTGGGTTCTCTTTCAGGCCCAGTCTATGCATTTTAGAGGGGGTCCAATAAATGCGGTGGAAGATCTTGAATTGTATTAGCCTTGTTCTAATATCCCTGGACACCTGTTTGGGGATCCCCGAGATTATATCCCAGTCCTCTTGCTCAAATGTGACCCCTAGGTCCTTTTCCCAGACTATTTTGAGAGCAGAGGATATCCCACTGCCCTCCCTGTCGATAAACATGGAATAGTAAACAGAGGCCTCATGTCCCAACCCAGAAATAGCCAAAATCTTTTTAAGCAGATCTGTACCCTGGGGGAGGGTCTGTGGAGAGCCAAATGTGCCTATGAGAAGATGCCTCAATTGTAAATATCTCCAAAATTGATTGTTGGCCAGATGATATTGTTGGATCAGTTTTTCAAATGATTTTAATGCATTGTCTTCATAGAGGTCCCCCAGGGTGAGGATGCCTTTGTCTATCCATTCCTTCCACATAAAGGGGATCTGCCTATACACAATTTTGGGTTGGCCCATAAACCTGCTGACAGGCTTAAATTTGGGTTGATATGGAAGATGCGAGACACTGTCTTCCATATGGCCTGTAAGTGAGAGATAATAGGGTGAGTTCGGGCAGTTGGTGGTAATTTAGCTGTGATATACGACAGTGGGGGCAGCAGTGTATATACCGACTGCTCCATTATGTACCATGGAGGCGCTCTCTCAGGGGGCAGGGCCCACTGTGTCATTATGTCTGAAACTGTAAGCATAATGATATAGTGATAATTTGGGGAGACCAAGGCCACCTCTGTCCACAGGCTGTTGTAGTTTACCAATACGCATCCTGGGTCTTTTACCGTTCCACAGGAATGTGTTGCATATTCTCTCAAATTGTTTAAAATACTTGCTAGGTATTGCTATCGGCAGTGACTGGAGGAGGTAGTTTACTCTGGGAATGCAGTTCAGAACATTGACCTTGCCCCTAGTGACAAGAAAAGGGGAGCCCATCTCTCCACATCCGCTGAAATGTTGCCTAGTAGTAGTGGGTCAAAGTTGACCCTAACAATGTCGTTTACTTGCCTGGGGAAAATAATCCCTAGATACCGAATACCCTTTTCAGGCCACTGGAACCATTGGACTTTCGTCCAATTCTCAAATTGATTGAGTAAGCTGTTGATACAAGGGTAGACTGTACAGTGCAGACTAAAACTGAGAATGCCTTCTGACACTGTAAAGGTTCTGTTTACATAATGCCTGTAAAGGTTGACCACTATATCTTGAGCTATTATGAGTTATGCAAGTTAGGATGTGAGGCTAGGTCAAACTCTGCAAGCATCTATATATACATACTGCCAACATTTATATGGTGAAATAAATTACAGATTGGGCCCTATTTATATTTTATGTCTGTATTTGATCTTTGGATTGATGCTTTGGTGCCAATATACACTAATTTAGGAGAGAGAGAGAGAGAGAGAGAGAGAGAGAGAGAGAGAGAGAGAGAGAGAGAGAGAGAGAGAGAGAGAGAGAGAGAGAGAGAGAGAGAGAGAGAGAGCTACTGTATGCCGAGGCCCCATCCTGCAGATACAAGCGCGAAGCGATAAAAAACATCCGCTCCATAATGGCCACGGAGGATCAATATTGCATGCAGACAAAGTGCTGCTAAACAGCGTGGTTTCTGTTAATTAGCACTTCTCTAATGATCTCTCTTTTCCCCTCCTCCTCCCTCCTTCCCTCCCTCCCCTCTCTCTCACTCCATCTCTCTCTCTTCCATTAAAAAGCCCTTTTCCCCCGTTTCATCACATCTCCATTCCTCTGCGTCTGTTGGTTTTTGTCATTCTGAGAGAGGAAGTGGAAGGCGGCACCTCAGCTGTTTTTATATACGCCCGCTGATAACTATCCCGCTCCTGTGTTCCTGGCTAATGGCTATGAAGGATGGGATTTAATGAAGCCCCCCTGTCCAACTCTGATTATTTTCTAATTAAAGGACTGAGTGATGGGGGGTGGGGTGGGGGGGGGGGGGGGGGGGGGGTGGATTTCTGAATGCACCGATAACCGCAGAGAGAAACAAACACAGCAAGGGCCTCATTCCTCCAGAGTCCCTCGGCAACAGAGGTCGTTCAGGCGCATGGGATGTAACGATATTCCTGATCAGAACATGTTGGAAATATGATTGCAGGCCTGTAGGATTTGAGTAACTAAATCGGTCGTGTAATACAATGTTATTAGGCTACTGATTGCAATTTGTGCCAGCTAATCAGTAATATGATTATATCCACAAAGCAATTGAATGCGGAGGAAAGTAATCAGCCGAGATATAGAATAATAATCTGAGATATAAAATAATAATTTTTTTTTTTATTATCTTTTCCCCCCTTCTTTTTCCGTTTTTCTTCCCTCCCAATGTTAGTCATTATGCCAATTCCCAATCCCCTTCCTGGTCGTTGCGCACTCTACCCCCTACCGTCGGTCTGGGAGGGCGGAGACTATCACATATGCTTCCTCCGACACATGTGTACCCAGCCCACCGCTTCTTTTCACCTGCCAGCGCGGACTCTCACTGGGGGAGTGTAACGTGTGGAAGCCAGGTCACACTACCTCTCCTAGATCCTTCCCTCGCTGTGTGCAGGCGACCCGACCGAACTGTAGGAGTCGCTGTTTACAACGACCAGGACCCACCCTCGCCGGGTTTCCCACCCGCTAACACTGCCAATTTTGTTAGTATGGATGGTCGGCCAACCCGGAGGCACCACAGCTGGATTCGATCCCACTGTCTCTGTGGTGGTAGACAGACACTAAGTCCGCTGCGCTACCCGGCCGCCCAATAATCTGAGATGTAGAATAATCATCTGAGATGTAGAATAATCATCTGAGATGTAAAATAATCATCTGAGATGTAGAATAATCATCTGAGATGTAGAATAATCATCTGAGATGTAGAATAATCATCTGAGATGTAGAATAATCATCTGAGATGTAAAATAATCAGTCGACTCAACACTTTTTTACGAGTAGTATATATATAGCGTTTTTTCAGATATTTTGCCAGTATTGATGTTAATTTGCGGCGTGAGACTCAAACAATCACTTTGTATGCCTCTGAAGAGTCTCATTTCTAGATGGAACATAAGGCATTGGGAGCTTTCTTAATGTAAATTGGATCATTAGGAAACATCCCTCTGCAGATTTGCACACTAAGCTAAGACGATTGATGGCTTGTTATTCAGTCAGACTAACTATCACACACAGCATGATAAACTGTGTAACACGGTTTCCTTGTTTTATAAACAGGCGACACTAATGTGGCCTAGCGTCCAGTTGTTAATTAGTAGTGTGTGTTACTTAATGTATGTCTGTCTGCCTGTTTGCATGCCTACATATGTTGCTGATGTTACATTGTCCCTGTCTTGCCTGGTTCTGTCTCAGCATTTTTTCCAGTATTCTGTATTGTATTCTGCCATCCTACTCTGTATTTAATAGCCTTAACCACTTTTAACTATGCTGTTATATTCAAATACTGTTATAATTATGCTCTTAAAATGTATAAATGTCTCTCGCTATTCTGTTTTTACCTGGTATTTAACATCTTGCCTAGGGACTGCAGTTGAAAACGAGCTACCCAGCTGGCATATTTACAGTGGTGGTACTGTGTCTCATTACTGTTCAATAATGTGCACTGTCCCTATATTCAAATAAACAATAATAATAATAATGTTGGGTTCGAGCCCAGCTCTCCGCATTGCTATCAGCTTGGCTGGCCGTTCATACTAACACAATTGGCAGTGTTAGGGGTAGGAAAGCTGGTGGGTGGGGATCGGACGTTGTGGACAGTGACTCCCACAGGTCGGTTGGTGCACCTGCGCAGCAGAATCAGGAAGCGACGGGGGCGGCGTGTCCCTCCCACGCAGACCCCCCGCCGCTGAGAGATCGCGCTGTGCAGGTGAAAAGATGTGACGGCTGCTTCCTCGAGTACCGGAGGGGACACGTGATGCAAGGCTTCGTCCACATTGCAGCCGGCTTGTGGGAGGCATGGCCTAACAGCGTTCGAGACAGGGGAGGGTAGAATTGGACGATACGAAATTGGGATGGGAGAAAAATTTAAAATGGGAGAAAAAGTAGATAAAAAAAAAAAAAAAAATAATAATAATATGGTACTGTAGGCTGTAGCCTCTTCTACACAGCCTGTACAAGGCGTGAATCCTACCTCATTATTCCGCCTCGCCGTTCTGCTAAAAGGAACGAACGCGGAGAGCGGGGGGTCAGATCTGCTCAGCAAGTACAGCAGCACCATCTGCTCGTACAGTAAAACTTCCATACAGCTGAAACACACCAGCGTCTTGTAGTCCTTGTACTGTATAGATGAACATTGTACACATTGCATTCTTTTATAAATGAACTTTTACAACTTTTAATTAAATTAATAAAAAAAAAATGTAATTACCAGAACATTACTATTCACAGACCGGGAGGAGGAATAACCCTGATGCAGGCATGTTGCAGAGTTGGTTTTAATTGTATGAATAAATAGCATTATTTTTAGAACATCCATCAGCCTCCGAATTGTCGCGGAATTTTTCTCCCTTGATCGTTTTTTTCCAGTTCTTGCACCTTGGTTGAAGGACGGAGTTGCGACAGACCTTTTGTTTCTCTTATAATTAAATGTGGAAATAAGTCGACAGGGGTGAGTAGCTACTTCTTGGTGTGACTATGTGCACTAAACCCGTAGTTTCGGTCACGCATGGCCTGAAATTCTCTGCCACACACACGTGTGACATGACCAATTATATTAGGTTTTTCTTGGGGTTGTATATTTTGGTTAAGCAGACATGTACATCAGGAAAGACTTCTGTTGATATATTGCACAGCAGATAATGTCATATGCAGATTCAGTGTAGAGATCCTGACCGGAAATATCACTGCCTGGTATGGAAACAGCACGGCACAGGACAAGAAGGCCCTACAGAGAGTGGTGCGCTCAGCCGAGCGTACCACGGGTATTGCACTACCTCCCCTGCAGGTTCTATACAACAAGAGGTGCAAATCCAGAGCCTGCAGGATAATGAAAGACCCTCACCACCCCAATAACAGCCTGTTTCAGCTGCTGAGGTCAGGCAGACGCCTGCGAACCCCAGCTACTAGGACAGAGCGGCTTAGGCTCAGCTTCTTCCCCCAGGCCATCAGAGCCATGAACAATGAACATTGAGTGCTCAGAACATTGAACTATCCACACACAAGCACACATGAACACACACACGACACGCACGCTGTGCACGCTCACACACGAGCAGCCACTTAACACTTTAACATGAGCGGGCACACACTCATGTCGCACACACGCACACTTATGGCCAAAAGGAAAGGACACTTTAAATTAGAATAACAGGAACAGTGTATTGCACTACCAAAGCTAACTAGCATGTCCCATATGCTCTGTAAATAACTATGTACAGATACCGAGATGTCACTCCATGTTACCTGTTACCTGTTTACTGCACAATGTTGTTTTTTCATTTTTGATTCTATTATATGTTGTACCACTGTATTGCACATCGTTGCGGGCAAGACCACCCGCATTTCATTATATACCTGTATGCCGTGACAATTAAAACTCTTGACTTGACTTGACTTGAACGGATAAGACGAGGCAGGTGTTGGTTTTCAAATAAAAGGATACTCTCTTACTTCGAGTTTAGGCAAAAAGGGAACATGCAGACAACGGCGTATACAATAAAGGGGATATACAGTTGTCTCTAAAACACGCAGAGCACGTAACACATAAATTCCTATACACAATAAATGGGGAAAGCAAAAGGGGAGAAAACGACGTCTCCAAAACGTGCTACAAAAGAAAACACGTGGGACGACGGTGCAGCGCGAGCACACGGCAAACTCATAACCATTTTTTTACTGTAACCTTACTGTATATTTCTGTATATTTTTACTGTATATTTTAGATTTTAGACATAACATCGAACATTTTATTCTTATTTTTATTTTTATTCGTATTCTCATTCGTGACATTTGTTTTTGAGTAACTAAATGTTTACTGTTTACTGCGAGCGATCTGTAGTGCCGAATTTCCCTCGGGATAAATAAAGTATCTCTATTCTATTCTATTCTATTCTATTCTATTCTATTCTATTCTATTCTATTCTATTCTATTCTATTCTATTCTATTCTATTCTATTCAGCCGTGACCTGCCCCCTAGTGGACAGACCTTTCAACCCTCCAGATACCACGCAAAATAATGCATTCAAGTATCTGAAAAACACCACATACAACGAAGCCGCTCGTCTAACCGTACACACGGTCAAAAGCAAGTATACAAAGACCCTGAGAGCGATAGAAACAAATGCATGAAATGATGCATCATGACACTATTCATCTGCAAAATGTGCTTCAATTAATCAGATGCCCGGCATTACCAACGGCAACACCGTCCCAGCTGCCAAACACAGCCATGGAGGCTATTGGTTAGTGCGCTAAGCAGACGTGTACAGATGGATAAAAGGCCACAGGATGATATACCACACGGTAAGTAATGTGATTTGCAGAATTGCTTTCGGCTTAGCAAGATATAGTACACAACGGTTAATGTCATATACAGAATTGTAACGATTAGAGCTATGAAATAAGAGTCAAATACAATTAAATATATAAAATGGATAGATGGAAAATAGGAATCATTGAAGTGTTTTGTTGTGGAGAGAGAGAGCTGAATGGTCATACTTATATATTATATATTATTTTAGAACAAAGAACATTATTGCCCATTTGCACTTGACGAAAGTCGAGGAACCATATTTGCAATGTAAATAAATACGCATCCAGTAGCAAGTGTAGTGTAGTGGCGGGCTCTGTGCTCTACAGAGCTCACTTTCTCATTTGGGTTTACACTTGGATGACTGATTAGGTCTTTAAACTGTAACCTTTCACCGTAGAGAACATGTCAGGCAGAATGGAGGCCCTTATGCATTCATATACATATTTTTAATCCCGGTCAGTAACTTTGATACAGTACATATTCAGCTGTCTGATCATATCAAATGTTAATCAGATGAATCCTGCTACTATTATTGCCCAACACACACACACACACACACCATTTAAACACACACACACACACACACACATGCACACACACACGCACACACACACACACACACACACACCATTTACACAAACACACACACACACCATTTACCATTTACACACACACACACACACACCATTTACACACGCACACACACACACACACACACACACACACACACACACACACACACACACACACACACACACACACACCATTTACACATGCACGCACACACACACACACACACCATTTACCATTTACACACACACACCATTTACCATTTTACACACACACACACACACACACACACACACACACACACACACACACACACACACACACACACACACACTCGAATGTAAACGTATAAAAGTTTGCTATAATTGAATTTGTTTGAACTTGTGAGTATATGTGTGTGTGTGTGTGTGTGTGTGTGTGTGTGTGTGTGTGTGTGTGTGTGTGTGTGTGTGTGTGTGTGTGTGTGTGTGTGTGTGTGTGTGTGTGTGTGTGTGTGTGTGTGTGTGTGTGTGTGTGTGTGTGTGTGTGTGTGTGTGTGTGTGTGTGTGTGTGTGTGTGTGTGTGTGTGTGTGTGTGTGTGTGTATATCCGTGCTTAGGGGATTACCCCTCAGAACCTTTATGCCTG
>NW_028169817.1:0-15000 GCF_963971535.1 Notolepis coatsorum | reverse complement strand
TAGTTTGAAATGTTCATTGAAATAAGTAGATTTTTTTGTTTTTGTTTATTTATTAAGTTAATATAAAACCATATAGTCACATTTTAGAATACAATAGAATAGAATACAACTGGAAACACTGTCCTGGCCTGCTTCTAAGTTCAGTGGCCTGACAAAAATATTTTTTATTTTTATTTATTTTTTAATCATCTCGTGGCCCTCCCGTGGCTGCTCGCGGCCCACCTTGGGGTCGCGACCCCGACTTTGGGATCCCCTGCCCTAGTGGATGGCCCTTCATGGCCTATATGCCTAGGGCCGCCACCTGCACATCGCCAGGGCTCTGATCTCTCACTGTTGCTCCTCCACACAGAGAAACACAGCTCTGTCAAACCAAAGACAAGCAGCGCCTTCCCCTCAAAACACATGACAACAGATCAAAGCCACGGTGTGTGGAATGGAAATGAAAGTGTTTTTCGGGCGACCTGCCTTGGAGAAAAGAGAGAGGGAGGGAGAGAAGGAGTAGTATACAGGCTAGTATACAGGCTAGTAGTATAAGGGCTAATGACCCATATTTAGTTTCATAGTGTAAAGGTTCATGAAGTAATTGTATGTAGTGAGGCCACTTTCTTGTCTCTACAGTGAAAGGTCGTCCGTGACTATATACTCACATCATTGGACTCACAGTTTTATAAGAAATAGGAACAATATCATTTAAAAAATCTTTGATTTTCTAATGGTTTTGTAAAAGGGTCATTTTAGTTGTAAACTAAAGTTGTTGACTTTTGTGGGTCCAATGAGCCTAATATCATTCGTACTGTATATGTTCAGGTGAGAGGTCAAGTGACTTGTAAATGGCTGTACTGATTTTTCTCCAATGGAAATATTGTAAAAATGTTGAGCAAATTATCATCCATTTCCTGGAAGCTATCATGCAAGAGTTATATCTCTAGATATACACATTCGTTAAGGGCTACAGTTTCAGCTGATACCTCTATCTTCAATCTAGCTTTAGAAGTAAGTCCAGTACAGCCTCTGAAAGAATGTAATGTTGGTTATATCGCCTGTGTTACAGCTACAGGTGTATAGCGTTCACATTTGTAGCAGAATTTCTGTCCTGGTAAGTTAGCACGGACTGACTGGAACCTTTAAATTCCTCAAAGTCCCTCACAGTTCTGAGACTGAAAGAGCTTCTGAAACGACGATAATATCAGCAGGTTATTTTCCCCCATAACATTTCTTCAGTTGGTTTTCTAGGCTTAAAACATGGAGCAGAATGTCTTCCCTCCCTCTTTAAGCTAGCGAGGTAAAGCTGGTACCCAGTGTTGTAGTCGAGTCACTAAATCTCGAGTCCGAACTGAGTCTCGAGGTCCCAGTGTTCAAGTCCGAGTCCAAGTCCGAGTCACCAAAGAAGAGCCTGAGTCGAGTCAGAATCGAGTCCCCATTACCCTAGTCCGAGTCTGAGTCCAAGTCATCAAGGTTGAGTCCGCTCCACTCTGGCAGTCAAAGATCTGACATGCAAATAAAAAAAATATCTACATTAAACATAAGTGACACAGCGGTCACCGTTTCAAAGGGAGTTTATTTACCTTGTGACACAATAGCCAAACAAATGCACTAGCCATCAATATCTTATGCCAAATGATTAGCCAAAAGAAAATTAAGTATTTATCAATTAACACGTCTGAGTCCTCGTCTGCACATTTCCGAGTCCAAATGCAGTCAATGCTCGACTCCAAGTCCAAGTCCGAGTCTGAGTCATCAGTGCTCAAGTCCAAGTCGAGTCACGAGTCCTGACAATCAGCCCAGGACTCGGACTCGAGGGCTACAACACTGCTGGTACCTCTAGATTCCTCCGAGTCTCTAGTCCGAGATGATATCTACATATCCACTGTACCAACAAGGAGATCGCAAGAGCCTCCGGAAAACGATAATGTCAGCAGGATGTTTTCTTTTCTTTCCCCCGAAGTCTTTCAAACACTTTTCTACTCTTAAACTTCAGAGCGAAGTGTCTCTCCTTTCCCCGACAAGCTAGCGAGGTGCGAGGTGCGGCTCTTGACTCCCCCCCCCCCCCCCCATAGCTAGTACGCGAGAGCCTTCGAAAGGCGATAATGTCAGCAGGCTTTCATTTTCTCATCTTCCAAATCTTTCACTCGGTTTTCTAGGCTTACATTTTGGAGCCACATTTCTCCCCTTTCCAGATAAGCTAGAGAGTTACACTGTAAAACTTAAATGTTTTTTCACCTCAAATTCACTGTATTTGTATTTACAGATTACTTTTGTTTTTCTACTTTAAGTGTAAATGCCATAAAAATACAGTAAATTAATATATTATTATTATTAAACATTAACCATTAAATAAAGGTTGTAATCTGTAAATTGATTAGATGTTACTGTAATTTGACAGTAAGTATTTGGCAACTGTTACTGCCAGACATTTCACAGTTTTTTTGCAGTTTTATTTTTACAGTGTAGAGTAACCTCTAGATTCATATCTGTATCTCCGCGGTAGCATTGTATACACCAGGGGTTCCCAAACTTTTCAGGCCAGGACCCAGAAAATAAGGCGTCAGAGAGCCGCGGCCCAATGCACATCGTCAGGGTTTTTTTTTTTTTTTTTTGCCATGTGACCGATTTTTTAAGCCAAATATCACTTCAATCCTATTAAGTTAGTTCAAGTTAGTTATTCATTTATATGTGCTATTTATGAGAGGGCTAACTTGTTGCAAAATAATAATGATAATAATAATAGCCTCATTAAAATACTATTGTTGCTTCGGTTGTTTTCAGCGTTTTATGTGCATAATCTGTTATTTAGTTTGAAATGTTCATTGAAATAAGTAGATTTTTTTGTTTTTGTTTATTTATTAAGTTAATATAAAACCATATAGTCACATTTTAGAATACAATAGAATAGAATACAACTGGAAACACTGTCCTGGCCTGCTTCTAAGTTCAGTGGCCTGACAAAAATATTTTTTATTTTTATTTATTTTTTAATCATCTCGTGGCCCTCCCGTGGCTGCTCGCGGCCCACCTTGGGGTCGCGACCCCGACTTTGGGATCCCCTGCCCTAGTGGATGGCCCTTCATGGCCTATATGCCTAGGGCCGCCACCTGCACATCGCCAGGGCTCTGATCTCTCACTGTTGCTCCTCCACACAGAGAAACACAGCTCTGTCAAACCAAAGACAAGCAGCGCCTTCCCCTCAAAACACATGACAACAGATCAAAGCCACGGTGTGTGGAATGGAAATGAAAGTGTTTTTCGGGCGACCTGCCTTGGAGAAAAGAGAGAGGGAGGGAGAGAAGGAGGAAGAGAGAGGTGTGGAGAGATGGAGAGGGCGGTGGAATGGAGAGAGAGGAGGAGAAAGTGTTTTGGAGGCCTGCCTTGGAGAAAGAGGGAGAGAAGGAGGAAGAGAGAGGTGTGGAGAGATGGAGAGGGGGGTTGGAGTGGAGAGAGAGTTAGAGAAAGTGTTTTGGAGGCCTGCCTTGGCGAAAGAGAGAGGGAGGGAGAGAAGGAGGAAGAGAGAGATGTGGAGAGATGGGGGGGGGGGTGGAGTGGAGAAAGAGGAGGAGAAAGTGTGTGAGAGACAGACATGGACATCAAGAGATGGTGGAGATAGAGAGAAAGAGAGAGAGGGATAAGGAGATGTGGTGAGAGAGAAGGAGAGAAAGAGAGAGGGAGAAGGAGATGTGGAGAGAGAAAAGAGAGGGAGAGTGTGGGAGGTGGTGAGGGAGAGGAGAGAAAGAGAGAGGGAGAAGGAGATAGATGGTGAGAGAGGGGAGAGAAAGGGAGGAGCGGGACAAGGTGGGAGAGATACAGAGATTAAGGGGAGAATGAGGAGAGACACAGAGAAAGAGAGAGATGTGGAGAGATGGAGGGGAGGTGGAGTGGAGAGAGAGGAGGTGAAAGTGTGTGAGAGAGAAATGGAGAGCAAGAGAGAGAGAGAGAGAGAGAGAGAGAGAGAGAGAGAGAGAGAGAGAGAGAGAGAGAGAGAGAGAGAGAGAAGGAGATGTGGAGAGAGATGGTGAGAGAGAAGGAGAGAAAGGGAGAGAGGGAGAAGGCGCCAGAGATATGGAGAGAGACAGAGTCACAATGAGAAATAGAGTGAGAGGAAGACAGATATAGGGAGAGAGAGACACACAGAAGTAGAGAGAGAGACACACAGCGAGAGAGAGAGAGAGAGAGAGAGAGAGAGAGCATTTTGATATTCTTTATTAAAACATCTCAACAACAAAAAATTGCCAGTAGAGACAAAAACCTCACAGCATTTTCATGAAACCAACCTTCACACACACACAGACACTCACACACGCTCGCTCACCTACACACACCCACACACACACACACGCACACACTCACACCCCAATATATCCCAACCTTTTCCTTCAGCGCACATAAACACAATTGACAGTCAAATGCATACGCTCAGCCACTCCTCCCCAACAGTACATACTGCATTCCCCAGTCCCCAGGCATTCTTGAACGCACCAACATCGTGTTTCAGAGAAGAATACATAAACTCCAACCTAAGGCCTGCAGAGAGCATTCCCCTCAACCTATAGGCACTGATTCCGTAGGACCAACGCCCCTATTGCGGGTTCCTTATTACGCACTGAATACATACTGTATGACCAAGGATGAAACTCCCCGCACAGAAAATCTCCCCCAGTTTCACACACAACCCCTTGAGGAAACACAAGAGAGAGAGAGAGAGAGAGAGAGAGAGAGAGAGAGAGAGAGAGAGAGAGAGAGAGAGAGAGAGAGAGAGAGAGAGAGAGAGAGAGAGAGAGAGAGAGAGAGAGAGAGAGAGAGAGAGAGAGAGAGAGAGAGAGAGAGATGTTTGGAGCCGGGGTGAAGAGAAGGGGGCAGGAGTGATGAGAGGAGGGGATGAAAGCAGCGTGACGGCATCATGCAGGTGCAGGTCAGATTAACACTGGCGGACGACCAATCCCTCTGAGCCCTGCACACACACTTCACACATACACACTACACACACTACATACACACACACACACACACACAAACACACACACTTTACTTTGGAATTTTTACCTTTTTTCCTTTCTTCTCTCTCTCCCTCTTTCTCTATCTCACTTCCTTGTGTGATTCAGGAGTGTGCATGCATGTGTATCTGCGTGTGTGTATATGTGTGTGTGTGTGTGTGTATGCCTGCATGCATGCCTATGTGTCGTGTGTGTGTGTATGTGTGTATGTGTGCATGTGCGTGTTTGCATGCGTGTGTGCGTGCATGTGCGTGTGTGTGTGTATGTGCGTGTTTGCATGCATGTGTGTGTGCGTGTGTGTGTGTGTGTGTGTGCGTGTGTGTGTGTGTGTATATATATGTGTTTGTGTGTGTGTGTGTGTGTGTGTGTGTGTGTGTGTGTGTGTGTGTGTGTGTGTGTGTGTGTGTGTGTGTGTGTGTGTGTGTGTGTGTGTGTATATATATGTGTGTGTGTGTGTGCTCTGCAGTATGCAGCCTATGACCATTAATCATCCAGACAGGAACTTGTTTTGTATTCCAGTGTACGGGTGCCAGTCCCCTCCTGGTCCCCAGTCAGCAGGGGGCACAGCCCCCCCCTGTTCAGACACAGGACACCGTGACAGAGCCAGGCGCACCGCACTCGCATAATTAACCTTTCATTCTCATTTCAAAGGGTAGGTTCAGAATGTTGGCCCCAAAGCCGTGGCTATTCCCTACTTACTGACGATGATGATGTTGCTATGAGACTGTCCCTCCCTGCTCACCGTAGTGCATGCTCTGCTTCCTATTGGCTACCTTGGCAGCTCTGCTTCCTATTGGCTACCTTGGCAGCTCTGCTTCCTATTGGTTACAATGGCAGCTCTATGCAATATCCATTTTACATCCACTGCACACACTCACTTTAAACATTCACCTTTAACATTCACTTTAGACACTTTAAACACTCTTTAACATTACACCAGTGGCGGCTCGCCACTGGGGGCGCTAGGGTGCCGCCCCCCCTGGTAAAGAGAGCAGGAGAAGAAGAACATTTCATATTGTTATATGTTTAATTAAAATTTTTATTTTAGACCCCTAAACATTTTATAAACATGTTTAAAATGAATCATATTTACTCATTTTAAGTATGTTTGTGTTTCCAATGCACAATATAACGTTAATATATATGTTTGCTAAATGTTTGGTATAGCGCCCCCCCTGGAGAAGAATTCACCAGCCGCCACTGCACTACACCATATTTGATCTATTTATTACTAAAAGATTTGCACTACATCGGTACCTAATTTTTGCATTTTGTTTGCATTTTGTACTTTAGTTTGTATATTGTATATTGTATATTTTGTATAGTGTTTGGCCTTTATTCTTTTTACTTTGTACTGTATGAAGCACAATCCCGGGAGGGTCATACAGAACCAAGCATGTCACTGCAATGTACATGTACCTTACTTATATGTGACAAATAAAACAAAACTTGAAAACTAACGTACAGTAATGGGGCCTATAGTGATGGGAATTTCCGTTAACGGGGAGCTAACGTGAATGAGCGTGTTCACGTCACTAAATAGAGCCGCTTCACATGCGTCGCTCAACAACGGACCCACTGCGTCCCTAAACTGTTGCACACTGAAGAAAACATGTCGTTATTATAGTTTCATGTGGTTAGTCGTGAACGTTCATCGTAAAGAACTAAGTGGTGAACTCATCACGCAATTTACACTTCTATTAAACACAATGTAGAATTTAGAACATAGTAGTGCCGCTGCTTTCCGGTGAATGTCAGTGTTTCAGGAAGTGAACAACGTTCACGTTCATGTTCACCAGACAGACTGAGCCGTTCATTTAGATCGGATCATTATCACGATTGACACATCACTAATGGGGCCAGTCTTCAGTCTGTATACAAACAACCCTGAAACCTTCTCCACAGTTCATCCAAGGTACACTTTTGAGTAAATTAAATATATTAAATTTTTTTTATGATTCGTTTTGTGGGTAATTAAAGGTTAAAGGTTGTTTCTTTTTGCCGACGAAAAGACCCAATAATTCCTATTACTAACAAGCATGGGCCATCGAAACACCAGATTATAGCGCATATCCTACTAACAAGCATGGGCCATCTAAACACCAGATTATAGCGCATATCCTACTAACAAGCATGGGCCATCTAAACACCAGATTATAGCGCATATCCTACTAACAAGCATGGGCCATCTAAACACCAGATTATACCTCATATCCAACTAACAAGCATGGTTCACATTATCCGCAAATCATAGAACTCCATTTTTGTCCAAAAAAAGGTTAAAACAAGTTGCAGAGCCGTAATGTTGATTTGGTCAGTCTATGATTCATCATTGGGATGAACAAGAGCATTTGACTTTTACAATGTACTTAAATTCTGTGTCAGGTGGCGTTGTTGAACTCTGACAGCAGCTATAGCGTCAACTTTAGTTCTATTTCCAGTTGTGTCCCCAGAGTAGAGAGAGTCGCAATCCTTGGCCAGTCTTTCCCTCTCAGCTTCCTCCTCCAAATCCTCCAGCTCATATGAAGCCACTAAATCCCACCCTCCTCCCAGCTGGAGGCAGGTGCAGAACAGGTGTGCTTCCTCTCGTCGCCTCCTTGGCCGTGTGGGCGAGCGGCTACAGTCAAGCACACATAATGAATGAATGAATGAAAAGTTTATTTTTGAACATGTAATTCTCCATTTCCTCCAAACAAATCACGGTCACGGTTCCGTCAAACCAAACAATCATAACAACAAATTAAAAAACATTAAAAAAAAACATTAAAAAAAAAGAAAAGGGAATTATAAACAAAAGGTCAAGAGCAATGTGTTTGGTTGGCAGACATGTCCAAAAAAGGAGTAGAGGGAAGCTTAGCTTATTGATCCCTACCCCTTTACATTTATATTTGTTCTTCCATTAATTTGACTAGATATAACATAATTTTGTATATTACAATATAGAATATACTTTTACTTATATTAAAAAAAAAAATTAAACTTGACAGCAGTGAATATAGTACAGCACTACATAACACAATATAGCATAACTTTGTTTATCCTCATTACTCATTTCTGTATTTCTCTAATGTTTATCTTTTTAGCTGCTTTTTAAATTGTGCCACATGTTTACTCAGTTTGATGTATATATAAGTGGAAACAGCGGCGCTCCAAAGAAAATATAGGAAATGCAAGACCTTTAAGGCTCAGGAGTCAGGTTCATATTTCTGTGGTATCAGGCTAATGCGTTTCGGCATTGTGGCGTTCAGAGCTTCATCAGAGCATGTATTTTGTACCCACTCTAATCACCTGTACATTGGATATTGCTGTTGCACTTTACTGCTACATTTGCACTCTGGTTGGATGCCACACTTCTTTTGGTTGTACTGTACTACTTGTGCTGTATGATGACAATACACTTGAATCTCAATCTAACGAGAGCAGAGTGCTGCTATTTCTGACCAGGACGTTGGCAATTGTGCACACGTTTTCTAAACTAAAAGTAGACAATGTTAGCAAATAGTTGAACTCTATTGATGTGCAACAGTAAACAGAACCGTCTTTGCCTTTTTTATACTGGAGTCTGCCTGCAGAATTATGCTGCTAGAAAAGGTTTATATAATTCTGGCTTTAAAGGAGGAGCTGGGTATCCAGTATGAAGTATCCAGTATCCAGTATCCAATAGACAGTCTCCTCCCCACCGCATGTATATATTCCCTCCCCGCCGTATGTATATTTCTCTCCGCCCACCCACCCACCCCCTCCTAAAGTACAGTCCCCTCCCCATTATGTATATACTCTGTCAGGATCTAGGGGTAACAGTACTGTATATTTGAATACCGTTTATGTCACAAATGTATCAGTACTAAATACCTGTATGTCCCTATGCCATAAATGTCATGTATGCTGTGTATGTAATAAATGTCTATATGAATTGAAAATGGGGGACCCTGATGGAAACAAGACAAACGACTTTCTCAGGTCTGCATCCCCTTAACAATTGTGTGTATTGAGCCGTACTGTATTGTACCCATTCTGCAATCTGTTAAATAAAGTTTTCATTCATTCATTCATTCATTCATTCATTCATTCATTCATTCATTCATTCATTCATTCATTCATTCATTCATTCATTCATTCAAGCACAGCATGGATTGTGTCAAGAAAGGACTCTACCGATCCATAACAAAGAAATAGGACTGTGCCCAAAATTCTGCATTTACCCTTTAACCTGTTTAGCCCTTCTATTGTGTTAGGGTCAAATGCGACCCGTTTTCAAGATATGTAATAAATACCAGTTCGTTGTTTTTATTGGAACAAGACTTCATGATATCCTCAAAAACAGCTAAACAGAAGAAAACCAATGGTCACCATTTCATTCAATTAGAAAGACATAAGAAAATGGTTACATCGGTGGTGTTATGGGTCAAAGAGGCCTATTAAGAGTTAGATCCTAATATGAAAAAGTAATGTTCTATGCCTTATCTACAAATTGTATGCTTATTTTATGCTAATTTCATGTCTGCACTTTATGCTCTTGATCTGCCAATGATGTGCTCAATTTATGCCTGTGTCTTTTTACTGCTGTGAAGTACTTAGCGGTGGGTGTATTATTTAATTTGTTTGATCTTTTCCCCCTCCTTTTCTCCGATTTTCTCTGAGTTTCGAGCGACGCCCATACCATGGGCACATGTGAATTGTTTACTATTGTTAGCGGGGCGTTGCACCGGGCTATTCAACATAATCAACCATGAGATCGGTTGAAGATATGGCTGTTTTAACGGTGGACCGTGAGAACAATGAAGAAATGGCAAAAAATGTAAACGTTTGATTGCAAATGCCAGCTGAGGCGAATAGAGAATTATTCCGAACGGCAGGCGTTGTTGTCTGGTAGCACAGAACTGTCGGAATAATTGATTGCGGTCTGTCGTGCAACGTTCTGCTTTATTTATGGGTAAGTTGTTGACTTGTTTATATAAATATATTCAGAATGTTTGTGTGTGGTACAGTGTCGTGGTCACATTTGTCAAACAAGATTATCTTCGAGTCCAAACGCCCGACACCTCCCCCCCCCCAACAATTACTTTCTCACAGTATGGATTGGTTGTCCCAACTGTCCGTCTCTCTCTCCACACACACTCAAAAGGAACACGCCCCTTGCTCTGTCACCCCCATCCCCTCCCTCCATCATATCAGGCCCACATACAGCATCACAGGAACACTTAACTCTTCTCGCAGACGAACACCGTGTCATCTCGCCGGTTGGGGGGGGGGGGGGGGGGGGGGGGGGGGGGGGGCGCATAAACAACATTACACAGATTTTTAACAACGTGGGTATCTATAAATAAGGTTTATTTGAGTTCCTGTCATGCGATGTATCGATCGTGACAAGGATACGGAGTAGAGATGGGAAGTCCCGCTCTTTTTAGAGAGCCGGTTGTTTGGCTCCAATCGGCTCCTCGGATCTTTTGTCGCTTAAATAAATGTATTACCAAAAATAATTACACATAATAAGTTATGTGTAAAATGCATTACTAGTAATATATCAAATGTTTATTATTTATATGGCTTTATTTAGTCACAAACGGGTCAATTGTGACAAAAAGGAGTCCACACCTGAAAGAAATTGAACAGAATAATTTATTTTAACCTATTATAACTAACAAACAATTAAACAATGAATATGTATGGCTAAGAATAATTGATGAATGCAGTGTATGGATGAGTGGATGGTGAAGTGTGGTGCGGTGTGGTGTAAGTAGGAGAAAGATAACTCAATGGGTGGTGGATAACCTGGTGAGAGGAGATGGAGAAGAGAGAGAGAGAAGGTTAACCAGGGACATGTTTCTAGACAGGCAGCTCTCAATGCCCACTCTGCCATGCTCCTAGAGAGGCAGCAGACTCACCAATAAGCAGGCAGAGTGGGGGCCGTCACAATGTACTAGGCCTGTCCCCGACTAAGGATTTGTATAGTCGACTTTGATTGGGCAAAATTTGACGATAGTCGACTGGTAGTATATTAATATAAATATATATATATATTTTTTATCATTCCATTTGGGCTGTGGGGGTGCTTAATGTCTGAAGGAGTCGACGGAAGGCTTCTTGTCCTCTGTGAAAGCATGCAATTGGTCCACTGACGGATACATCTTGATATTTGTCTAGTCTAGTGTGTTCATTAGATGGGTGAAATCCTCTTTCAGTGCCTCTGTGCCCGTTTTCTTAGGCATTTAGCATCTCTGCTATGCGCGCCATTAGTGTTAGCCACGCTTCTAGGCCTCTTTGCTTTTGAAAGAATGGTACAACCAATATATATATACATATATATTATAATATATATTCTTTTCCTTTTTTTTTGCATTCGACTAAGAGGTTGGCAGTCGACTACGGCTCCTTTCGGTCGATTAGTCGACTATTCGACTAATCGGGGTCAGCCCTACAATGTACACACTCAACATGGAGCAGAGTGCTATCAAATCTATATAAAGTACAAGCTTAGCTTAGCTTTAAACAGAAAAAACATTTATCGGGTCCTAATCAGGAGCCGGCTCCCGTCGTTCACTTTTAAAGAGTCGGCTCTAAGAGCCGTTTCGTTCGCGACCGACACATCGCTAATACGGAAGAGAGAGAGAGCGGCTGAAACTGCACATGGAGGAGGAAGTGTCGTGATGCTCATGATGAGAGACACATCTGAGGAGGAGGCAGAGCCCCGTGGAGACAGAAGGTCAACGGGAGGTTTTTCATGTCAAAAGATGGTTATATATCGTGCTCCTCAGTCTCTTATGAAACCCAAGGAGGAGCGCAAACCAAGAACATGATCAGAAATGAAGTCACATGTGCAAGACATAAAGGCAGCCTTTGATCTGTCTCAATTTGTTATGTTGAATAAATTCAAAGTTTTTAGTGAAGAAAAAATGCTTTTGACCTTTTTTCTAACATAAAGGGTACAATATGTAACAATTTTCTAACAATACGGGTACATTTTGAGCCATGTCACTATGGTTAATAAGTAAAGTTGAGCGACAGTGGCTCAGGAGGTAGAGCGGTCGTCTGATAATTGGAAGATTCCCGGTTCGATTCCCGCTCCTCCCGGCAGCGTGTCGAAGTGTCCTTGAGCAAGACACTTAACCCCCTAACTGCTCCCGATGAGCATTTCAGCAGCACCTTGCATGGTCGCCTCTGCCGTCGGTGTGTGATTGTGTGAGTGAATGTGTGAATGTAAGGAACAAATTGTAAAGCGCTTTGGATAAAAGCTGCTATATAAAAAATATATTGTAATTTTAATAACATAATTACACCTTGTCTTCATTATAGGACATAATGATTGAATTTGTCGTATATTGTGTTCTGGGGACCATAAGAACGTGACACACCAACACGAAAGGTGTGAGAAAGCACAGCAGGAAGCTGAAAAGGCAACTCTGAAAAAGATCAGACAGCATGTTCTTTGTCTGGCGGGAAAAAAGCGTGACATTCAGAGATGCCTGTAACATGTTGAAGTTACTGTGAAGTTACTGCCATTGTTCATTCCGTCTGGTTCTAAAGCGCCTTTACAGACTGGCGTCAGACAACAGCAGAGAGGCCATTATGTGACCGAGCCCAGTAGTCCTCGGTAATTTTTCACTTGATTATGAAAGTACAGATGTAAGCTTTCAATGATGTGAAACTATTTGAAGAATATGTGCTTATTTGAATCTAGTCTCAGAGCAGAGAAAACAGAAAATCCAATCTAAAGTTTGGCTGCATTTTTAACACCTTGGCAGTCAGGTATACTAGGTGTCACAAACTGCCTTTTTTAAACAAAGGTTTTAACAGTTTTTACTATTTAGAGATACTATAACTGTTCTCTGTACAGAAAATAATTATGTTCTTAGACATATACTGTACATTTCTCCCATCCCCCAATTTAGTCGTTCTGCCAATTCCCTTCCTGGTTATGCCATTCCCTTCCTGGTCCCTTCCACTGTCGGCCTGGGGAGGATGTAGACTTTCACATGCCTCCTCCATACCTGTGGAGGTGCCAGACGCTTCTTTTCACCTGACAGCGATGCGTTTCACTGGGGCCAACATGACACGTGCAGAGGTTCACGCTACTGTATCTCCCCCCAGATCCCTTCCCTGCTGAACAGGCGCCCTGACCGACCACTAGGAGTCGCTGTTTGCAATGACCAGGACTCATAATACCCCGACCGGCTTCCCACCCACGAACACTGCCAATCGTGTTGGTATAGGGACGACTGACCAAGCCGGCGGCACCGCTGACAGCTGGATTCGATCCCAGAGTCTGGTAAGGCGAGTGTTTAGTCCTCTACGCTATACCCAGCCTTTAATTTTCTCGCGATCTGACTTCCAGAGTCTCTTACCGTCGGGCCCTTACATCACATAACGTGTGTGTATCTGCGTCAGTAACCCTTGTGTCGTCTTTCTCTCACTGCTGTGTGGACTGTAGCAGAGCCCCCCCTCTGGCAGTTCAAGCACCTGTTCCTATCACAGTAGAGTATCGCTGGAGTTTATTCTGTTTCATCAACCTAAATGCCCCCAGATTTACTCTGTACTCACTTCAGACGAAGCTGTCCAGGTCCCCTGATGTTAACGAGCTGCGTGTGGGCACTGCTTGTGGGCACCGCTGTGGCGGCGGCCAACAGGACCAGCATGTTCTCTGGTAATGAGTGTTTCTCCTGGTGTAATTACACCACGGCAGGCGGTCGTGATATACTTGTTACGGACAGATTTTGAGATTAACAAAGTAGTAGTAGAACGCAATGAAGGGTTAATTTTTTACGATGAGAAAAGCGATGATCACTCGATGTCATCGTATATAATAATCGTATCATCACATCTTAGTGGATGGTACTGTTGACCTTTTGTCCTAACATAGATCTATACGGGTAACTTTTTGACCCATGTCACTGTGGTTGATAATGTCTAAGGTTATGATGAGAAAAGTGATGAACACATCGTCATATTATGATCATGTGATCATATAGGACAAGCCGTCAGAGAGACTTCAGAATTATCATGGGAAAGAAAGAAAGAAAGAAAGAAGAAAGAAAGAAAGAAAGAAAGAAAGAAGAAGAAAAGAAAGAAAGAAAGAAAGAAAGAAGAAAGAAAGAAAGAAAGAAAGAAAGAAAGAAAGAAAGAAAGAAAGAAAGAAGAAGAAAGAAAGAAAGAAAGAAAGAAAGAAAGAAAGAAAGAAAGAAAGAAAGAAAGAAAGAAAGAAAGAAAGAAAGAAAGAAAGAAAGAAAGAAAGAAAGAAAGAAAGAAAGAAAGAAAGAAAGAAAGAAAGAAAGAAAGAAAGAAAGAAGAAAGAAAGAAAGAAAGAAAATCTAATTCAAAGGTCACAGCACAGTGAAGGAAATTAAACTGTATTTTTCCTACTAGGAAAAATCTAACAAAACAGCGCGTCGACTCTGAGTTCGTTGTAAACTGTCTTTGTGAGTTGTAGTTCATGCAACCGTATGAATGTGTATGCATGTGAATGAATGTTGGTGGTGGTCGGAGGGGCCGTAGGCGATGATTATTCGCCACGCTTCCGTGAGTCTGCCTCAGGGCAGCTCTGGCTGCAATTGTAGCTTACCACCACCGGTATGACTGTGTATGAACGAATAATGGACTCTGTGAAGCGCTCTGAGTCAGAGAAGAGCGCTATATAAAATCCAATCCATTATTATCATTATTATAAGACATAGGAAGAAATCGCCAAAAACTTTTAGTGTGAGCAACATGAACAAATGCGGTGTTAGCACCATGCCGTTACGCTGGTGTGATTAAAGGTGAGACGGTCTGCTTGGTCTCATCATGAGTTGACCCCTACGCTCCCTGACTCAACGCCCGGTCACTTCCTTCACCCCAAACTGTAGAACTCCACCCCTCAGATGGAGCTTTCCGCAGATTAGATTAGATTAGATTAGATTACTACATGTATCTATTCTATTCACATATATGCTTACTACTTAGTATTTATTACTATGGCCGCCCATTACAAACAAGCGAACTGTCTAACGCCTGTCCCCGTCTCCCCGTCTCCCTGTGAGTG
>NW_028169818.1:0-34577 GCF_963971535.1 Notolepis coatsorum | reverse complement strand
CACAGCTGTCTAATAGCTCTCAGTCTGTCTATAATGTGTCCTGACCTGTAGCGGGTTTGTGTCTGTCAGTTCGGAACACACAGTACTGGGTTCATCGCTCAGCCTGGTGGGAAGTTCAGCCCCCGGCCTGCCTATCATTTAATTGATCTCCACCACGGGGCTGATAGTGCTGCATGGTCACACAGACAGAGAGCACACAAACACACGCACACACACACACACACACACACACACACACACACACACACACACACACACACACACACACACACACACACACACACACACACACACACACACACACACACACACACACACACACACACACACACACACACACACACACACACACAGGATTAAAGTGTAATTTTTCCTTTCGTTAGACTCAGAAGAGTGTGTGACATGGGACAGCATCGTCCCGGAGCCATATCCAACTACTGATCTCTGACTGGGTACACACTGCCATGTGTGTGTGTGTGTGTGTGTGTGTGTGTGTGTGTGTGTGTGTGTGTGTGTGTGTGTGTGTGTGTGTGTGTGTGTGTGTGTGTGTGTGTGTGTGTGTGTGTGTGTGTGTGTGTGTGTGTGTTGTGTGTGTGTGTGTGTGTGTGTGTGTGTGTGTGTGTGTGTGTGTGTGTGTGTGTTGTGTTTGTGTTTGTGTTTGTGTGTGTTTGTGTGTGTGTTTGTGTGTGTGTTTGTGTAATATACAGGTCATTGGCCGCAGAAGAGGGTGAATCGGGCTGGACTTGATTGAAACTGGCGGTTAATTCCAGAGCTTCCCTCTGAGGGAGATTAGGAGAGAGGGAGGGGGGGGCAGAGATACAGAGATACAGAGACAAACAGAGAGGACAGACAGACAGATGGAGAGAGAGAGAGAGAGAGAGAGAGAGAGAGAGAGAGAGAGAGAGAGAGAGAGAGAGAGAGAGAGAGAGAGAGAGAGAGAGAGAGAGAGAGAGAGAGAGAGATAAAAAGAGACCAAGTAGCTTGGCTGTGAGAAAACAGTGAGAATGGTAAAAAGAGAGAGAGAGGAAGGAAGGAAGGACGTGACAGAGAGATGACAGGGAAGAGGGAGACAGAGAGGGAGGAAGTGAGGATGTGAAGAAGGGATGACGGGGAAGAGGGGGGGAGAGAGAGGAGTGTAAACCCGGAGCAGAAGAAAGAGCAGAGAGAGACAAAGACTGAAAGTGTGGGACGAAAAGGCTTGTGGCATTTAGTGGAGGAAGAGAGGGGGGGTGAGAAGGAGGGAGCGAAAGGGAGATGGAGAGAGAGTGGAGATGAGAAGAAAGGGGAGTAAGAGAGGAAATAGAAGGATGGAGGGCAAGGGAGATAGGGAGGGAGTGTGAGGAAAGGAGAGAAGGAGCAGAGATGGAGGGAGCGTGAGAGAGGAGAAGGAGAGAGCGGGGGAGAAGAGAGGAGAAGGAGAGAGCGGGGGAGAAGAGAGAAGGTGAGGGAGGAGAGGACAGGGAGGGAAAGGGAGAGAGGAGAGGGAGGGAGTGGGGGGGAAGAGAGGAGGTGAGAGAGGAGAAGGAGGGAGCGGGGGAGAGAGAGAGGAGGCGAGGGAGGAGAGGACAGGGAGGGAAAAGGAGAGAGGAGAAGGAGGGAGTGGGGGAGAAGAGAGGAGGTGAGAGAGGAGAGGACAGGGAGGGAAAGGGAGAGAGGAGAGGGAGGACAGGGAGGGAGGAAGGAGTCGAGAGGAGAGGGGGAGGCGAGGAGAAGAGAGAGGGAGAGTGAGGGTCTAGAGGAGGAGGAGGAGAAGGAGGAGGAGGAGGAGGAGGAGGAGGAGGAGGAGGAGGAGGAGGAGGAGGAGGAGGAGGAGGAGGAGGAGGAGGAGAAGAGGTTTAGCCAGTGCACCTCCTGTGACGTCCTGGTACGGAGTGGAGAACAGAGGGACACACAGGCTGTCATTAGGTCAAGAACTCTGTGTGTGTGTGTGTGTGTTTGTGTGTATGTGTGTGCGTGCGTGCGTGTGTGCGTGCGTGTGTGTGTGTGTGTGTGAGCACGCTCACACATTTGCGTTCCTTGCCCGTTTGTCCATTTATTCACAGCTAATATCCCGGCACAGACTCAGTCAATACGGCCTATTATGTCCCGAGGCACAATAGAGCTAGTGTATGGGTGTTCCAATTGTGTGCGTTTGTGTGTGTCAGTGTCTGTTTGGTGTGTGTGTGTGTGTGTGTGTGTGTGTGTGTGTGTGTGTGTGTGTGTGTGTGTGTGTGTGTGTGTGTGCGCGCCTCTGTGGGTGGTACACATGTATACTGTACACACCTTCTACGTCTGAAGCTAACGAATCAGACGGGCCGGCCGACATGGAGCGGCGTCTTTTCCCGGAGCTGCCATGCGCTGCGAGGTGTGCTGGTTTCACACACTATATTTGGGTCACGCCGCGCAAACCGGATCGTGGGAGTGTCGGTAAAAAGTGACGTTGAAGACTGTGGACTGCGGCGTTGCGGCAGCGTCGTATGGATCCGATAGAGTAGGCGCCCGTGGCAATGTCACGGGGGAGAGGGTACATGGTGCGTCCGGGGCGGGGGGGTTATGATATTGGTGTTGGTGGAAATACCAACCCCTCCCCCCCCTCCCCCCTCCTCCCTCCCCCCACCCCCCCCCCCCCCCCCCCCCCCCACCCCCCCCCCCCCCATAACGATGTGTCAAAAATAAACATCAGACAACCTGCTTTCTAGCCAGGCTTCTATCACACACACCACACTGTAAAAAAAGAATGTTTTTTCACAGGAAATTCACTGTATTATTTTACAGATTACTTTTGTTTTTCTACTGTAAATGCCATAAAAATAGAGTAAATTACCTTTTATCAAAATATGAACCATTAAATAAAGGTTGTAATCTGTAAATGTATTTGATTTTACTGTAATTTGACAGTAAGTATTTGGGAACCGTTGATGCCAGACATTTACCGTTTTCTTGCAGCTTTTTTTCTTCCAGTGCACCCTCTCTCCCTATGGCCTATATGGTGTGACATGGCATCTTCTCGGGGAAAACGATTAAAGATTCAGATTTCCCACCAGGAGCGCGGAGGGTCACGTGCTCCAAAGAGGAGGCCGGGCCTTCTCCTCTGAACTCTCTTTTGTTCTATTTTTATTTATATTTTTTTATTTATCTTTTGTTCTATTGTTATTGTGCCGAGTCGGGCGCATGTCGCAGACACCGGCCACGTCCAGCGGGTGACTGGGAGAAAACAGAGAGGTTAGGGAGAGAGAGAGTGAGTCAAACAGGGGCTTGAGGGAAGAGAGGAGGGAGGGAGGGAGGGAGGGAGGGAGGGAGGGAGGGAGGGAGGGAGGGAGGGGAGGGAGGGAGGGAGGGTGGGAGGGAGGGAGGGAGGGAGGGAGAAAGATGACTTGATCCATCTCCGGTCCGTTGACAAGGAGTGAAGTGGACAGAGGAGGTGGCAAGGAGAGGGGGTTGTGTTCACACATTTCACACACACACACACACACACACACACACACACACACACACACACACACACACACACACACACACACACACACACACACACACACACACACATTACACACACACACACACACATCACACACACACACACACACACACACACACACACATATATTGCACACACACACACACACACACACACACACACACACACACACACACACACACACACACACACACACACACACACATTACGAAGACATACACACATACACACATTACACACACACACACACACACACACACACACACACACACACACACACACACACACACACACACACACACACACACACACACACACACACACACACACACACACACACACACACACACACACACACACACACACTAGCCTCCACTAGGGACAGACTGTGACACACGGGATACACAGGGCAACGTGCACATGCCACTATATATACAGTGCATCCCTTGCTGCACGCATGCTGTATAATACAGTATGTACTGTGCATCATGGTCACATGGCATTATGAATCCAGCGCTCTGGTGATTCATCGAAAGCTCTTGTGATTTTGTTCTGTTATAGGTGACTTTTGGTCGTTTGGTCGTTTTTATTTTATTGTTTTGAGTTTTACATCCAGTTGGTAAAAGAATAAAAAAATAATATAAAAGTTGTATTATTGTTTATAGTTTATTGTTTATTATTTGCCTACCCCTGATATCATTCTTTTTTTATTTGGGAAAGTCTCTCCATGGACAGAGTAACTCTTAACGTGAGGAGTGACTCTGTACAGAATAACCCTTAATTTGAGGTGTACGTATTTTCAAATGTTTCCTAGAAATGCTGTCTTTAGTGGTGGCAGTTTGCTGGAAGTTTAGCTGCTGTATAGTGAAGAATTGTGCACTTCGCAATAAAATCGCCAAATTTGGCACAGAGGTAGATTTCCATGAAACATGTTCAGATAAGGAGATCATGGCAACTAATAGCATTGAGTCAAAAGGCGAAGTGAGTTATTAAGTTTCCTTTGGACAACTAATGTCATTAGATTGTTCCAGTCAGATATTAAGAGTGACAATGATCACCATGATTAACGATAGGTTATGGCTATAACCAAGTTCTGTGAGTAATGGTGACGCTCGGCGTCACTACTGCACTGTACCTCGCTCGTGCACGCGCACTGAATAAAAAATTCCACAATGTACCTTTACATCCCAACATTCATCTGACCACAGCCCTATCAGCTTACCTTCATAAGCAGGTGTGTGGCCACCTACTCGCCTCCTTCCCAAGCTTTCACCACAAGGTGAGATCAAGGGCTGCAGCGGCGTCTGACGCCGAGCGTCACCATTACTCACAGAACTTGGTTATAGCCATAACCTATCGTTCTGTTTCGTAATGGATCTCGCTCTGCGTCACTACTGCACAAGGGAGGCTGAGCGAGAGCAATCACCCGACAAATGTACCCCGCTGAGGCCCCCCACAACCATCAGATCGGGGAGGACCGAGCCCCCCCGACCCCCCCTAATGGAGGGCACCCCCCCTATTGGAGGTTCCCGGGAGGGCGACGGACCAGACCGTGTGAAGAGGCACTCAAGCAACTCAACGCACAGGGTGAGAAGACCGTGGCTTGACCCCACGACTACACACACGCACAACCCGCATGCCACCCGGGAACGAACGGAAGGAACAACCTCGTTACTGCCCCCAGAAATCACGGGGTCAAGAGCAAACCCAACCCCGTGGCAAGGCCGTAGCAGCGGAGCGCGAAGGAAGACCCAGACCCACCGAAGGGACTGGATCCCCTGGAAAACGGGGGCCCGGAGAGGTCAATGACGCCAGACATCAAGACCCCACCAGGCGGTCACTTAGTGACACCGCCCCCCACATCGCCAGCGTATTCGGATAAGGCCCCTCCAAGAGCGGGCCCTTTCCCCCCAATAGCACACCGCCTGGCATACTGACCCTGCAGAACAGGCAGTCAGCATGGTCGTAAGCACTCAAAAGGTTAACCAACGGAAGCAGGCAGCGTACCGGGGAAACCAGGCAACAGGCTGTAACCTGAGCCTGGAGCACTGCGGACGAGACAGGCGCCAAAGGAGTCAGCTGAAAACAGCCGCCTCGGCGGAAGGGGCGTATGCTGGCGTTGTTGATCACCATGACAAAGCCTCCTTTAAAAAAAAAAAACAGAGGGTATGAGGCAGAGAAGGCTGACATGATTGGCAGACGTCATGAACGTGCAGGGGCACACTCAACCGGGTAACCCGGGAGGTGACACTGCCCCAACACACCAGGGAACCAACCACCCTGTCGTTACCCTATGCGGTGGTTGTTCCTATAACCACTCAAGAAAAAACTCCAAAACACATTATACCGCAGTACAAGTGTTTCAGTTTTCAAAAAAGGGTTATTCCAGGCCTACGGGTCGACGAAACATTACTTCGGACTGGGCCCGGCGGCACGGGAAGCACAGGGTTACCAGAGGAGGTCCAAGACCACCCCAACAGCCCCCTCTTCGCCACGCGTGAGAGAGGAGCGAAAAGAATGGAGAACCAGCCCCAAGCACACCGCACTCGGTATTCCCAGGCAGTCTCCCAACCAAGTACTAACCAGGACCAAACCTGCGTAGCGGCCGAGATCGAACGAGATCGGGCGTGTACAGGTTGGCATGGCCGTAAGCCATTACGACAGTGCAGAGTACAATATGTACCCAACAAGGGTCTCCATAGCGCCTAACCCTGCGACACCCGGACCGACCTGGCATTTTTCCCCCCGAAAAAAGCACAAGTCCCTCAGGGTACCAGAACAGCAGAACTGCATCCCCGGCGGACAACGGGTTTAACTGATCTGGACCAGCGTGACCAGAACCAGTCCCGTGCCCTAACCACGCCGACATGCCTACTCCAGGAGAAGGGGCAGATATGCGTGTTGATCTTAAAACATGAAAAGAAGGCGCCACCCAGACAGATATGAACGAGAATCCGTCGATAACCAATAACAGGTCGTCGGAAGAGGAAAAAAAACCCATCCCAGTTGCTTTATAAAAACGCTGTTTTAACCACAAGCAACCAAGGCGTGCTAGTCACCCGCCTGATCTTCAACAGAACACCCCGAGCTAGCACTTAAGCGTGCGTCGGGACACAACCACATCAATGAACAGGCTATTTAGACCTTTCAGTGAATCCCCAAGGCGCCCAGGGGAACGACAAGAGGGGTGTGGTGCTTCCTAAACTCCAACTATTTTTAATAAAAAAGAAGGAAGCACCAACAGCATGAATCCCAGTCTACACAGCCGAGGGTAAAAACTGTTTACATTTTTACATCCAGTCACCCCTTCCACAGAGGATTTAGACCGAAATTCCCCAGAAAGCCTTCCCACGTGAGTCGTAGAATGAAAAAGCCATGGCAACTGGGAGTCACGTGACCAACTGACTCAAGTTACACATAAAATCGAGCGTAGCGGACCCGTAAGTCCTACGCTCTAACCCGACACTTTGACACAACAGATCTTACGTAAAGATCTAACTCACGGAAGCCATCGTCATAGCAACGTACGTTCGTATGCTATGACGGGGGGAAACCCCACACACAACTCCTGTTTGTAATAGGAGCAGAGTCAGGACAACCCGGACCAGCGCCTAACCCTGCGACACCCGGACCGACCTGGCATTTTCCCCCCCGAAAAAAGCACAAGTCCCTCAGGGTACCAGAACAGCAGAACTGCATCCCCGGCGGACAACGGGTTTAACTGATCTGGACCAGCGTGACCAGAACCAGTCCCGTGCCCTAACCACGCGACATGCCTACTCCAGGAGAAGGGGCAGATATGCGTGTTGTTCTTAAAACATGAAAAGAAGGCGCCACCCAGACAGTCGGTGCGAACCGCGCCCGGTGGCCCACCCCAAGGGCGTGAGACCCCTCTACATATGTTCAGATCCATTCCGTCATCATCCCCCAGATATGAACGAGAATCCGTCGATAACCAATAACAGGTCGTCGGAAGAGGAAAAAAAACCCATCCCAGTTGCTTTATAAAAACGCTGTTTTAACCACAAGCAACCAAGGCGTGCTAGTCACCCGCCTGATCTTCAACAGAACACCCCGAGCTAGCACTTAAGCGTGCGTCGGGACACAACCACATCAATGAACAGGCTATTTAGACCTTTCAGTGAATCCCCATGGCGCCCAGGGGAACGACAAGAAGGGTGTGGTGCTTCCTAAACTCCAACTCTTTTTAATAAAAAAGAAGGAAGCACCAACAGCATGAATCCCAGTCTACACAGCCGAGGGTAAAAACTGTTTACATTTTTACATCCAGTCACCCCTTCCACAGAGGATTTAGACCGAAATTCCCCAGAAAGCCTTCCCACGTGAGTCGTAGAATGAAAAAGCCATGGCAACTGCGAGTCACGTGACCAACTGACTCAAGTTACACATAAAATCGAGCGTAGCGGACCCGTAAGTCCTACGCTCTAACCCGACACTTTAACACAACAGATCTTACGTAAAGATCTAACTCACGGAAGCCATCGTCATAGCAACGTACGTTCGTATGCTATGACGGGGGGAAACCCCACACACAACTCCTGTTTGTAATAGGAGCAGAGTCAGGACAACCCTCCCCCCCCCCCCCCCCCAGCCAAGGTGTTTAACGGCTTGGCCCTGACTGGCCCAACAGGAGATGAGAAAACCCCTTTGACCAATCAAGTGGGAAGGAGGGGTTTATTCGGCACCCCCTCACAAAACCCTTCCCCCTACACACAATAACAACTGTAGTATATGAAACCTTTGGTAGAATGCTAATGAATAGCGCAAGCTAATACAATGCATGCTACCCACAGACTGTGAACAGGGTTTACAACAAAACCAAGTCGTGTGTGTGTGTGTGAATCCTACACCCGCATTCCATGTTGTACACAGAAAAAACACTGATAGAGAGTATAACGGCTAGGCCGTGGAACGTGTGTATACGAGCATTACTGCAACTAACACAACAGTGATGTAAATCAAATCAAATCAAATTTATTTATAAGGCCCGACAACACACGTTAATGTCCCCATGGGCCGTACAGGTCTTCTTTAAACAAGTCAAGAAGAAAACATAACAATAAGTCAAGAACAGAACAAGAACACCATAAGGTCCAAACATTTTTAGATAAATGCAAAAAATTAAAATAAAAAATTAAAGAATGCAAGCACTCCCAGACATACCCCACACGAAGGTAAGGAAAAACTCACTAAAACCTAACAATAGGGAAAAAAGCTCCACAGGCAGTGTGGAGGAGAGAAACCTTAGAAGGGCCATTCAAGGGGGGATCTCCCTTCTTAGATGTTGGTGATAGTAGTGTTGCAGACGGACAGTTGGTAAGCATGCACTCATGTGTGTAGTGAAACACAGATGAGTGCATGCAATAGCAACTGGACATTTTGAAAGATTAAAGATAAAGCAAATAGCGATAGCAACTGAACATTTTGAAAGATTAAAGATAGAGCTGATAGCGGATCTATTTGAGGCACAGGGGCAGCGCAAAGAGGGTCACGTCCTCCCCGTCTTAGTCACGGGACATTCAACACTCCGGTCATTGCTCAGGGACAGCCGGAGACAGGGAGATAGGTTGCGGCGCAGAGAGGGTCGCGAACTCCCCGACATCATCGCGGGACGTCCGGCACTCCGGTCACCACTACGAGACCTCCGGAGACAGGGGGGCACGCAGAGGGGGTCGCAACCTCCCGGCCTTCATCACGGGATGTCCGACACTCCGGTCAGCACTCCAGGACAGTAGTTCAACATTACTTTGTGTGTAAGCAACAGACCATACAACCAGCTTCTACCTGCATGTGGAGCGTCAGGCCAAGATAGAAACCCTTCTATAACCGAGTGGCAGCGGAGCGCGAAGGAAGACCCAGACCCACCGAAGGGACTGGATCCCCTGGAAAACGGGGGCCCGGAGAGGTCAATGACGCCAGACATCAAGACCCCACCAGGCGGTCACTTAGTGACACCGCCCCCCACATCGCCAGCGTATTCGGATAAGGCCCCTCCAAGAGCGGGCCCTTTCCCCCCAATAGCACACCGCCTGGCATACTGACCCTACAGAACAGGCAGTCAGCATGGTCGTAAGCACTCAAAAGGTTAACCAACGGAAGCAGGCAGCGTACCGGGGAAACCAGGCAACAGGCTGTAACCTGAGCCTGGAGCACTGCGGACGAGACAGGCGCCAAAGGAGTCAGCTGAAAACAGCCGCCTCGGCGGAAGGGGTGTATGCTGGCGTTGTTGATCACCATGACAAAGCCTCCTTTAAAAAAAAAAACCAGAGGGTATGAGGCAGAGAAGGCTGACATGATTGGCAGACGTCATGAACGTGCAGGGGCACACTCAACCGGGTAACCCGGGAGGTGACACTGCCCCAACACACCAGGGAACCAACCACCCTGTCGTTACCCTATGCGGTGGTTGTTCCTATAACCACTCAAGAAAAAACTCCAAAACACACCCTCGGGCATTATACCGCAGTACAAGTGTTTCAGTTTTCAAAAAAGGGTTATTCCAGGCCTACGGGTCGACGAAACATTACTTCGGACCGGGCCCGGCGGCACGGGAAGCACAGGGTTACCAGAGGAGGTCCAAGACCACCCCAACAGCCCCCTCTTCGCCACGCGTGAGAGAGGAGCGAAAATAATGGAGAACCAGCCCCAAGCACTCGGTATTCCCAGGCGGTCTCCCAACCAAGTACTAACCAGGACCAAACCTGCGTAGCGGCCGAGATCAAACGAGATCGGGCGTGTACAGGTTGGCATGGCCGTAAGCCATTACGACAGTGCAGAGTACAATATGTACCCAACAAGGGTCTCCATAGCGCCTAACCCTGCGACACCCGGACCGACCTGGCATTTTTCCCCCCGAAAAAAGCACAAGTCCCTCAGGGTACCAGAACAGCAGAACTGCATCCCCGGCGGACAACGGGTTTAACTGATCTGGACCAGCGTGACCAGAACCAGTCCCGTGCCCTAACCACGCCGACATGCCTACTCCAGGAGAAGGGGCAGATATGCGTGTTGATCTTAAAACATGAAAAGAAGGCGCCACCCAGACAGATATGAACGAGAATCCGTCGATAACCAATAACAGGTCGTCGGAAGAGGAAAAAAAACCCATCCCAGTTGCTTTATAAAAACGCTGTTTTAACCACAAGCAACCAAGGCATGCTAGTCACCCGCCTGATCTTCAACAGAACACCCCGAGCTAGCACTTAAGCGTGCGTCGGGACACAACCACATCAATGAACAGGCTATTTAGACCTTTCAGTGAATCCCCAAGGCGCCCAGGGGAACGACAAGAGGGGTGTGGTGCTTCCTAAACTCCAACTATTTTTAATAAAAAAGAAGGAAGCACCAACAGCATGAATCCCAGTCTACACAGCCGAGGGTAAAAACTGTTTACATTTTTACATCCAGTCACCCCTTCCACAGAGGATTTAGACCGAAATTCCCCAGAAAGCCTTCCCACGTGAGTCGTAGAATGAAAAAGCCATGGCAACTGGGAGTCACGTGACCAACTGACTCAAGTTACACATAAAATCGAGCGTAGCGGACCCGTAAGTCCTACGCTCTAACCCGACACTTTGACACAACAGATCTTACGTAAAGATCTAACTCACGGAAGCCATCGTCATAGCAACGTACGTTCGTATGCTATGACGGGGGGAAACCCCACACACAACTCCTGTTTGTAATAGGAGCAGAGTCAGGACAACCCGGACCAGCGCCTAACCCTGCGACACCCGGACCGACCTGGCATTTTCCCCCCCGAAAAAAGCACAAGTCCCTCAGGGTACCAGAACAGCAGAACTGCATCCCCGGCGGACAACGGGTTTAACTGATCTGGACCAGCGTGACCAGAACCAGTCCCGTGCCCTAACCACGCCGACATGCCTACTCCAGGAGAAGGGGCAGATATGCGTGTTGATCTTAAAACATGAAAAGAAGGCGCCACCCAGACGGTCGGTGCGAACCGCGCCCGGTGGCCCACCCCAAGGGCGTGAGACCCCTCTACATATGTTCAGATCCATTCCGTCATCATCCCCCAGATATGAACGAGAATCCGTCGATAACCAATAACAGGTCGTCGGAAGAGGAAAAAAAACCCATCCCAGTTGCTTTATAAAAACGCTGTTTTAACCACAAGCAACCAAGGCGTGCTAGTCACCCGCCTGATCTTCAACAGAACACCCCGAGCTAGCACTTAAGCGTGCGTCGGGACACAACCACATCAATGAACAGGCTATTTAGACCTTTCAGTGAATCCCCAAGGCGCCCAGGGGAACGACAAGAGGGGTGTGGTGCTTCCTAAACTCCAACTCTTTTTAATAAAAAAGAAGGAAGCACCAACAGCATGAATCCCAGTCTACACAGCCGAGGGTAAAAACTGTTTACATTTTTACATCCAGTCACCCCTTCCACAGAGGATTTAGACCGAAATTCCCCAGAAAGCCTTCCCACGTGAGTCGTAGAATGAAAAAGCCATGGCAACTGCGAGTCACGTGACCAACTGACTCAAGTTACACATAAAATCGAGCGTAGCGGACCCGTAAGTCCTACGCTCTAACCCGACACTTTGACACAACAGATCTTACGTAAAGATCTAACTCATGGAAGCCATCGTCATAGCAACGTACGTTCGTATGCTATGACGGGGGGAAACCCCACACACAACTCCTGTTTGTAATAGGAGCAGAGTCAGGACAACCCTTCCCCCCCCCCAGCCAAGGCGTTTAACGGCTTGGCCCTGACTGGCCCAACAGGAGTTTGAATCCTACACCCGCATTCCATGTTGTACACAGAAAAAACACTGATAGAGAGTATAACGGCTAGGCCGTGGAACGTGTGTATACGAGCATTACTGCAACTAACACAACAGTGTTGTAGTTCAACATTACTTTGTGTGTAAGCAACAGACCATACAACCAGCTTCTACCTGCATGTGGAGCGTCAGGCCAAGATAGAAACCCTTCTATAACCGAGTGTATGCTGCAGACCTTGCTTTAATCTCATAACACGAACATAACTCATCCATCAATGTATACTAATGCAGATTCACACTTTGCAACCTCATCATATGTTTTGGTGAAGAAACAGACAGTTTGTTTAACAAAAAATACAGTCCCCCTTTAGAAGGGACTTTTTATTTATGCCAACAAATAATATGAGAGGGCCGGGGAGGGGTAAACAGAGGGGACCGCATGGGAAAAAAGTCACTGCCTAGCGGCGTCTGCTGCCTCGAGCCGCTCGGGCTTTGCCACCCCGAGAAGCGCCGGAGGGACGGTAGGTAATCGGTTGCTGGTCTCGTCAATCCCTACCGTCTCCTCCGGTCGTAGATGGGCCGGCTGCAGCAGCAGCACCGTCTCTCCTCCTGGCCTTCGTCGACGGGGCAGCAGTGGCGATGGAGGCAGTGGCAGCCACGGCGGAGTTAACTCGACGACGTGGAAGCCGTCTGACTCCACCGGCGATGACGGGAGGTGGAAAATGGGGTTGGAGCACGGATCTCTCCTCTGCCATATCTCTGCATGTTGAGGTCATCAACTTCCCGATCAGTCCAGCATCGGAGAGGGTGGCCGTCAGAAGAGGAGGCCTCTTCTTCTCCGGCACACGGGCCTGCTCCAGCCAAAGGTGGCGCTGGATCAGAGTCGCCAGGGCGCGCACTTTCCCAGCGACTATGGCCTGCACCTGAGTCAGATGCAGGACAGCTCCTGCTGCCTGGGTGAGCTGATCATGTTGTACCTCCGACCGCTCCGTGCCGCCCGTCATTATCCCGGATACAAATCTTGCCAGCTGTGCGATATTAGACGCAGCAGCCAGCGATTGTGTACCCGCGATGAACGACTGGTCACTCCAATACGCCAACCGCCTAGCCGATTTTCCTTGGAGAACCGGCTTGCATAACGGCTCCCACACCACATCCGGACAGAGGAGAGCGGCCATCGGCCTATCAAGCCGTGGCACACCCTCTCTCATACCTTCAACCAAACCCACCACCCGCGTAACTGGTACGTAGGCGGGAGTGAGGCCCATGATGTGGGACACCACCTGGCCCCGACGAACATAGGCCCCCATTGAGGGGAAAAATGGGTAGACAACGTCCACCCCTCTCACCGGGCGACGCTGCCAGAGATGACCTATTAGATCATCGGGGACAGGAGCAGGCAGTGGCTGCGGCAGCGGCACACCGTTTGCAGCGGCCGCCACCACCATAAGCTCGGGGAACAAAGCCTGCAGTTCCCCCTGCAGACTTTCCTCCACCGAACCCGCATCCCTCACATGCAGCAGGCTTCGACTGGTTAAGGAGCCACAGTCTGATGTGGCTGATAGTAGGGCATCCTGCCGATGAGGCCGAGGGGTTTCCCCGACATCCTCGAACAAGGCGCCCCAAGGAGACATATCACCCCCATCCAGTGTTACCTGGACGGGTGGGATATTCGTCTCTACTGGGCCTTCAAACAAGAACCCGTCCGCCTCTACCATGCAATCCTCTGTTTCCATTGGGCAGCTAGAGACCGAAGCATCCTCGCTGGTCTCCAGCAATTCCCCAAACCCAGGCCGTTCGCGTCTGCAGGACACCATCTTGCGACGGGACCGAGCAGACGCAAAAAGTTTGCGTCTCAAATCCTCCGGAACCAACGGAACCGGCCGTTCAACAACGGACGATTCCCCGGAAACAGAGGAACCAGAGCCAGGACCAGGCCATCGCAGAGGCGACAGCACTGGTGCACTGGCTCCTCGGAGAGGCAAACTACCCATCGGATGCCTACCGGGCGTGGCTGCCGACCACGAACGCGGCAACAGCCCCGCACCAGAACGCACGACAGAGGCGGGAATGGAGAACCGCTGGTGAAGAGTGGTTCTACGACTCTCCGAAGTAGACATTATGACTTAGATTTTTCTCTTGAATATTTATGAGAGAAGAAAAAAATAAGCACAATGTAAACTCGTCTCAACTTTCTTCAACTAGCAACCTCGTCAAGTGGGGATCTACCGAAGGCACTTCCTTGTGGTGAAAGCGAAGAAGGAGGCGACTAGGTGGCCACACACCTGCTTATGAAGGTAAGCTGATAGGGGTGTGGTCAGACGAATGTTGGGATGTAAAGGTACATTGTGGAATTTTTTATTCAGTGCGCGTGCACGAGCGAGGTACAGTGCAGTAGTGACGCCGAGCGAGATCCATTACAAAACAGAACCAGCCTCCCTATCCTCCAAACCAGGGGTGGGCAATTATTTTTCCCAGGGGGCCGAATGAGCAACTGAAAATATGTTGGGGGGCCGGGCCAAAATTCCAAACTCAATTATGCATAATATACATTTTATTTCTATATAAGAAGCAGTAAATGGCATTGTTTTGACCCCTGGGAGTGTATGTTATTATTTGGCAATTAAAAGGTGAGGTTAGCTTTCAAAAATATCATTTATTCAAATAGAATTTATTTCCAAAATGATAAACAAAATGTGAAACATTAATAACAAAGGGCATTTTGAGTTTCATATACTATTGAAACAATGATTTTCTTAGCTTTCTAAAGACATCACATCATCTTATAGCAAAATAAACAAGACATGTCACTGAACTGTGTAAAGAAGAGTGTCCCAGTTTTGTAGCCTTTTTTACTGTGAGGTTCGCCTGTCCCCTGGACCTTTAATTCCCTGTCTCCTCACCTCACCAGCCCCCACCCTCGCGTTGTTTTACTCTCCTCTGCTCTTCAACAGCCCCCACCCTTGGACTACCTTTCACAGCTGTGATAAGTTATGATTAGCGCCCCAGAGGGCTTTAAATACCTGGACTTCCCCTCCAGTCCTCGTCGGGTCGTTCTGTATGCTACCATCTACCGCCGCGCTCCTGGTGAGACATCGTCATCGCTCTCTATTCTTCCACGGGAGGATTCCTTTGTTCTCACTGGGAGACGTTGTGCCATTCTGTATGCTGGTTCTTTGTTCTGGACTCTGTATCCTTTTCTGTGTTCAGTGTTCATGGAGTCCTGGACGTTACCATCACCTGCCGCGTCTCCGGCGTGAGACGAGGTGCCAGCCATCGCCACCTGTCGCCGTTTGCCTGGAGTGGGACACAGTCTGCGCTCTCTAATTCTCTACGGGAGGTTTTCCAGTGTCCCACTCCAGACCCCAAGCCGGCGCGTCCCACTCCAGACCCCAAGCCGGCGCGCTCCACTCCAGACCCCAAGCCGGCGCGCTCCACTCCAGACCCCAAGCCGGCGCGCTCCACTCCAGACCCCAAGCCGGCGCGCTCCACTCCAGACCCCAAGCCGGCGCGCTCCACTCCAGACCCCAAGCCGGCGCGCTCCTACTCCAGACGCTCTAGCCGGCGCGCATCGCTTCCTAATCCTCTACGGGAGGATGCGTCTCTTCAAGCCGGCGCGCTCCTACTCCAGACGCTCAAGCCGGCGCGCATCGCTTCCTAATCCTCTACGGGAGGATGCGTCTCTTCACTTCCGAGGAGGATCTCCTTGCCAGGCCTCCGCCGTCTGAACCCTGCCATCCCTGTAAGCAGCTCTGGCCCTCGCCCTGTCCAAGGCCTTAACCCTGTTTTCTCTGTTCCTGTCTCCAGCCCGCCTCCCCGGGCCTCTGTCCCTGTTCCCCTCTCCAGTGCCCCTGTTCCTGCCCTGTCCTTTTGCCCTGGCCCTGTCCCTTAGCCTTAGCCTTTCCCCTTAGCCTGCTCGCCTCTTAAAGGCACAGTGCCACATTTTTCCCTATTTCTTTGTTCCAGTGTTTTTGTGTTCTCCCTTAGAGGGACAGTGCCGCCTTTTGTTTGTATTGAATAAATGCCCTGTTTTGGCTTACTCTCATACCTGTCTTGTGTTGTGCGATTGGGGTCGGTTACAAACCATAACAGTACGACCTGACCCGTCGACGACCCCAGCCAGCACAGACAGTGTATGTTGAGTTTGCCCTTTTTAGTTCTCTCTAGCTCCCTCTAGCTCCCTTTGGTTTCCCCTGTTAGCTTCCCTGTTAGTTCCCCTGTTAGCTCCCCTGTTAGCTTCCCTGTTTAGTTTCCCCAGTTAGTTCCCCTGTTGACTCCCCTGTTAGCTTCCCTGTTGGCCTTGTTAGCTTCCCTGTTAGCCTCGTTAGCTCCCCGGTTAGCTACCCTGTTTCCCCACTGCTAGGACTGCCCCTTCAGCTAGCAAGGTCAGTTTCCCCACTGCTAGGACTGCCCCTTCAGCTAGCAAGGTCAGTTTTCCCCACTGCTAGGACTGCCCCTTCAGCTAGCAAGGTCAGTTTCCCCACTGCTAGGACTGCCCCTTCAGCTAGCAAGGTCAGTTTCCCCACTGCTAGGACTGCCCCTTCAGCTAGCAAGGTCAGTTTCCCCACTGCTAGGACTGCCCCTTCAGCTAGCAAGGTCAGTTTCCCCACTGCTAGGACTGTCCTTCCAGCTAGCTTGTTCTCTCATGCTGGTCCAGCCCTGTCTGCTAGCCTAGCTCTGGCAGCTAGCGCAGCCTCTATGTTATTGTAGCAGTACAGCTAGCATAGGCCCTGTAGCTAGCAGTGCCCTGGCAGCTTCCCTGTCCCTCTGCTAGCCCCACCTTGGTGTAGCTTCCCCTGCTAGCATGGCCCAGTTTTTTTTTGTTTGTTGCTTTGTCATGTCCCCTGCCCCACTGTCTGTATTTTTGGGTCGCCCGGTGGCTCCCGTGGAGGGGGGGGGGTACTGTGAGGTTCGCCTGTCCCCTGGACCTTTAATTCCCTGTCTCCTCACCTCACCAGCCCCCACCCTCGCGTTGTTTTACTCTCCTCTGCTCTTCAACAGCCCCCACCCTTGGACTACCTTTCACAGCTGTGATAAGTTATGATTAGCGCCCCAGAGGGCTTTAAATACCTGGACTTCCCCTCCAGTCCTTGTCGGGTCGTTCTGTATGCTACCATCTACCGCCGCGCTCCTGGTGAGACATCGTCATCGCTCTCTATTCTTCCACGGGAGGATTCCTTTGTTCTCACTGGGAGACGTTGTGCCATTCTGTATGCTGGTTCTTTGTTCTGGACTCTGTATCCTTTTCTGTGTTCAGTGTTCATGGAGTCCTGGACGTTACCATCACCTGCCGCGTCTCCGGCGTGAGACGAGGTGCCAGCCATCGCCACCTGTCGCCGTTTGCCTGGAGTGGGACACAGTCTGCGCTCTCTAATTCTCTACGGGAGGTTTTCCAGTGTCCCACTCCAGACCCCAAGCCGGCGCGTCCCACTCCAGACCCCAAGCCGGCGCGCTCCACTCCAGACCCCAAGCCGGCGCGCTCCACTCCAGACCCCAAGCCGGCGCGCTCCACTCCAGACCCCAAGCCGGCGCGCTCCAATCCAGACCCCAAGCCGGCGCGCTCCTACTCCAGACGCTCTAGCCGGCGCGCATCGCTTCCTAATCCTCTACGGGAGGATGCGTCTCTTCAAGCCGGCGCGCTCCTACTCCAGACGCTCAAGCCGGCGCGCATCGCTTCCTAATCCTCTACGGGAGGATGCGTCTCTTCACTTCCGAGGAGGATCTCCTTGCCAGGCCTCCGCCGTCTGAACCCTGCCATCCCTGTAAGCAGCTCTGGCCCTCGCCCTGTCCAAGGCCTTAACCCTGTTTTCTCTGTTCCTGTCTCCAGCCCGCCTCCCCGGGCCTCTGTCCCTGTTCCCCTCTCCAGTGCCCCTGTTCCTGCCCTGTCCTTTTGCCCTGGCCCTGTCCCTTAGCCTTAGCCTTTCCCCTTAGCCTGCTCGCCTCTTAAAGGCACAGTGCCACATTTTTCCCTATTTCTTTGTTCCAGTGTTTTTGTGTTCTCCCTTAAAGGGACAGTGCCGCCTTTTGTTTGTATTGAATAAATGCCCTGTTTTGGCTTACTCTCATACCTGTCTTGTGTTGTGCGATTGGGGTCGGTTACAAACCATAACATTTACTTTACATGCCTATATTAAACATTTAATGTTTTCAGAACTGTGCAAAAAAAAGAGAAATCCAGTCTCTGTTGAGCTTTAACAAGTCCATCAAAGTCAGGTTGCATGTCTGAGGTGGAGATGCGAAGCACAGCTGCCAGATGTTCATCAGTGAGAGAGGATCTGTACCTGGACTTGGTAAACGTCATGACTGAGAATGTCTGTTCACATATGTAGGTGGATCCAAAGAGAACCAACATCTTCTGAGCATGTCTCCTAAGCGTATTTGTGCGTGTGAACGTTGACATGAAAAGATTTTTTTTTCTTTTTTTTTTTTATTATCATGTAATCTTTCGTGGGCCGGTCAGAATCATCCCGCGGGCCGTATCCGGCCCGCAGGCCGTACAATGCCCAGGTCTGCTCCAAACCCTATGCTGGGCTACTGATATCCTGATATACTCACACCTGTCTGACTCGACTGACTTCTCAATAAATATTTGTCAATGCAGGTTCCCTCACTTCAAACCTTGGTGTGGTACAGTGCTGAGTGTGATACAGTGCTGAGTATGGTTATGTCATTGGAGTTATAATGTCTCCATCACGATGGTTTCATTGCATTGGACCCACGACGCTTCAAGAACGAACGACAGTGAGAGCTGGCATCCTGGAAACACCTTCCTCCGCCCCCCACTCTCAGTCAAGTCAAGTCAAGTCAGTTTTATTTGTATAGCACATTAAGCACCTCCTCGTCATCGCTACCTACCTATAGGTCTTTGCCAATAATGCTACTTTAACATCTAAATGTCAACGAGTACAGCAACATTTCCAGCACGGCCAACTTCAACAGACCCAGGTCCTGTTGATCATAGATTCCAGGTATTGACAAGGCTGACACTACACTACCTCCTACATTATATGGCCCATGGTGGCTGCCAAGCAGCAGTGCCAACTTCCACAGACCCATATGCCCCGTTATGGGCTCTCTGAATATTGACACTGCCAATGCTACATGTCACAATACACCACAAACTGAGGCTGTGATCACATTGGACGCCTTTTTGAATACGCCTGCGCCTTTTTTCTCTCAATTGCTTACAATGGTTCTGTCACGACAGGCGTGCATCTCCTCCAAACCACGTGCCTCGTGTTGCCATGGTAATCAGTGGTGTCACTGGTTGTGCGTTGTGCGCTTTCGATTCTCCATGTACACCACCGTGCCTCGCGCTGTATTAGTTACCAATGTGATTACAGCCTCATGCACCTAAACTGCTTATCATACACATCTACCTGCCACTCCCTGCAGCCTTCCTCATTAGTTACCTGCTCCCTTCCTCATTAGTTACCTGTTCCCTTCCTCATTAGTTACCTGTTCCCTTCCTCATTAGTTACCTGCTCCCTTCCTCATTAGTTACCTGTTCCCTTCCTCATTAGTTACCTGTTCCCTTCCTCATTAGTTATCTGTTCCCTTACTCATTAGTTACCTGTTCCCTTACTCATTAGTTACCTGCTCCCTTCCTCATTAGTTACCTGTTCCCTTCCTCATTAGTTACCTGTTCCCTTCCTCATTAGTTATCTGTTCCCTTACTCATTAGTTACCTGTTCCCTTACTCATTAGTTACCTGTTCCCTTCCTCATTAGTTATCTGTTCCCTTCCTCATTAGTTACCTGTTCCCTTCCTCATTAGTTACCTGTTCCCTTCCTCATTAGTTATCTGTTCCCTTACTCATTAGTTACCTGTTCCCTTACTCATTAGTTACCTGTTCCCTTCCTCATTAGTTATCTGTTCCCTTACTCATTAGTTATCTGTTCCCTTACTCATTAGTTACTAGTTCCTTTCCTCATTAGTTATCTGTTCCCTTACTCATTAGTTACCTGTTCCCTTCCTCATTAGTTACCTGTTCCCTTCCTCATTAGTTACCTGTTCCCTTCCTCATTAGTTACCTGTTCCCTTCCTCATTAGTTACCTGTTCCCTAGGCCTTGTATTCCCTTTCTGCTTCCCTTTCTGATCTCTGTCAGCTCCCCTATCACTTTCTCCAGCTTAGCCTAGTGTTAGGGTTACAAAACCTCACGCCCCAGCTTCCACTGGGTAGATCTGGGTTCTCCGACCAGCTTCTCTGAACTCAACTGCCAATTCCGAATACTAAAATGTAATTCCTTTCACGGGTGGTTTTGATTCTCTCCTCACCTGACATGGAACCAGCTCACATAGAAATGCATTTGCGCTAACCGCAGAAAAAAATGTCATCAATGACAAAACTGAGGAAAACCAAAACAAACCCTGTGAACTTTGGAAATTACTCAACAACCAACTTGCTGGACCACAGCACAGGCGTGTTATGCAAAACTAGCCCATTTTTTGCCCGATGGATAAGAGGTTAAACTGATGACCTTTTCCTGTTTCACTTGAGGAACTGGACTTGCTAGGGAGTGTATCTGGTGAGCCTTCCTTGTTTACTTCCTGCCTCCTGCTCTCAGGCAGCTCTGACAGCCTTTTCAGAACCTGGTCGATCTTGCAGCGTGAACAACTGTGATGGAGATCTGCATTGGTGGTTCCACAGAGCATAGTCTTCGTAGTCATGTCTAAAGCCTTCAGACTTGTTGGCCCTGAGCACTGTCATGCATCAGCTCAGCTGACAAACTGGGTAGAAATATTCCCCTTACTCACTAAGCCACAAATGAATAGAATAAGGGCCATTGGGACAAGCACATGATGGCGTTTCATCAGAAGCTCATATTTATTGTCAAACTACTAAACTACCAACTGTTATGGAGGATGGAGTGATGAAAGACAAGGAGGATAGGGGCTATAGTTTGAAGCACATTGGTAGACATTCCTCTACTCTTAAAACAACTCTGTGACGAGCGATTCAACTCTCTGTGTCGAGCGATTCAACTCTCTGCGACGAGCGATTCAACTCTCTGTGACAAGCGATTCAAGTCTCTGCAATGAGCGATTCAACTCTCTGTGACGAGCGATTCAACTCTCTAAATAGGAAAAGAAAAAACTGCAAAACATTTACATTTTGATGAAAAATTACACTTGTCTGCCAATGGGCCATTCCAACCTTTATAGAGCATAATTATATTATTATTAGTATTCGACAGAAGAAATTTGTTGAATCTATGACCAAGCTATTTCTCTTTATCAACCTAAATCCTGCACTTCACACCACCCAGAGAATGTAGTGTAGTCAGATTACTGGCTACTGAGATTAAGCTGGAGCCTAATCCCTTACAGGTGTAGAGCAGTGGATAAACATACACATGTACTGTGACGTACGGCCATGTTGAATGACAGTGGATAAACATTTAAGCCATATCCCAATTCCCTTCCCTTGGCCCGACCCCTCGTTTTGGAGTGCCCTCAACTGAGTAGTGGCCCTTCCAAACAAAACTACAAGGGGTAGGGGGTAGGGGTTTAAATACCCTTTACCTAGGAAATGGGACACTGATCATTTCAGCATCAGTAGTAAAATAATATAAAGGACTTATTTGTCTTGATACAATCAGTTAATTTGTTTTTGATAGGCCTACGTATTTATTGTATGTATCAAACATGGCACTTTATTTACAGTGTATTTTGAGATTAGGTTAATTGTGTGCCTACAATATTTTTTGTGAAATGTAGTGGGACTGAAATGTTTGGAGCTCTGCGTTTTTCCTCAATATCTCCACAACACCTGCTAAACACCACAGTTTCTCCGTAAACCGGACAGGTCTCTCCTGCATTACTGGTGTTCTACGACCCCGGCGGAGGAGAAAACTGATCTGACACATTAAACTGATATAACCATTGTGTCCACCGTCAAAAGATACTTAAAACCATCCATTGGTTCTTGATTTGGAGCAGTGGAAATAGTTGTAATCATCTTTGGAACGGTGTGAGATTGAAAAAAGCTCAAAGGGGAACCGAAACCTAAGTCCTTCTCTGCTCTGCCTTCTACCCCTCCCTTTGGAGTCAGCATCTGAAAACACTCTGTTTGGAGGGCCAGTTGGAGGGCTACGTGACCACTACCCCCAGACCCACAACAGAATGGGGACACCATACACTAGAAAAGGAGGGGTACTGTAGGTATTGGGATCTTACTGTGATATACAGCTACAGTATGTTGAACAACAGTGGATACACATTTACAGTGATGTACTGTCGTGTTGAATGACAGTGGGTAAACATGTACTGTGATATACGGCCAGAGTTGAATGACGTTCTGGCAAGATGATTTTGCCCACACAGACTTTAGCCGTGACATTTACTGTAGACCCCCGTATAAGAGCACCAAGCTGAGGCCTTCTGATAGAGCCTGGCAGGACACACACACACACACACACACACACACACACACACACACACACACACACACACACACACACACACACACACACACACACACACACACACACACACACACACACACACTGAATACACATAAACTACCTCATCCGCACAGTGCAAAGAAAATGTGTACACACAGAAGTGCACACATAATAAAACAAACAGATTACAAAGAAAGCTCACACACACACCACACATACGCACACACACACACACAGCGGGATTACAATGAATGCTCACAGCTGAATGTTTGTGTGACCAACTGACCATGCTTAACGGTGTCAGTCACAGAGAGAACGCATGACCACTGAGAGAGAGAGAGAGAGAGAGAGAGAGAGAGAGAGAGAGAGAGAGAGAGAGAGAGAGAGAGAGAGAGAGAGAGAGAGAGAGATGGAGAGAGGGGGGGGGAGAAAGAAAGAGGGGGAGAAAAAGAAATAGAGGGCAGAAAATAGAGAGAGGAGAGAGAGAGAGAGAGAGAGAGAGAGAGAGAGAGAGAGAGAGAGAGAGAGAGAGAGAGAGAGAGGGGGAGGGAGGGAGAGAGAAAGAAAAAGGAAGAGCAAGAAAGAGGAAGATATATAGAAAAAGAGGGAGAGATGGAAAGAGAGAGAGAAAGAGAGATAGGGGGGGTTGAATTCTAAGGGCATTTTCATATTAGGTACGACTGCTTGGTACCATGCCTGAGTATGACCCCCCCCCCCCCCCCCCCACACACACACACACTGCTCATCTGTCACATTAATAACCCTGTTCCGTATCCGAGTACACTTGACTTGCGTATCTCCACACTCCGATACAGTAGGTGGCTACATGCACCTAGTTGGTTTGCGATCCGCCAATAAACACAAAGAAGAAGAAGAAGAAGAAGAAGAAGAAGAAGAAGAAGAAGAAGAAGAAGAAGAAGAAGAAGAAGACTAGGCTACTCTTGCAAGAAGAAGAAGACTAGGCTACTCTTGCATCATCAACTATGCAACATATCTTTATGTTGTCGCTCCAGTGTCGAGAAACGTGCCAATCGGAGCATCACCCCGAGCCGATGCAATAGAGTCAACCTTCAAACTATGCCATCCATGTCATTTGCCTTCCTACTTTATCAGCTATATGGCTGCGTTTGAACGGGATGGTCGTTATCATGAATCCCCTTCCACGTCCAATGGGTGCACATGAAGCGTATAGGCCGTCTTCTCCTGTGGAGCCGGGCATGGCTCGTTGATCCGTGCCTTGAGTATGGTGCACAGTGTTCACACTAATCAAAGGAATTCCGGGGCCCTGGGTCCCTGATAGGAAAGCCCCGTAAAGCCTACTACACAAATCCACCAAGAGGAAAATGCCTGGAGATCAGGACTCTGAACGCACCGTAAGCCCAGACAATAACATCCACACAACATCAAGCCCACAACCTACATTCAACATATCCTTTTAAGAAGAATGGGTGGCCGAGTGGGAGGTAGGGGGTGGGGTGTTGGGGGGGGGGGGGGGGGGGGGTGTTGGGTTTGAGAGCGGGTGGAGAATTGTAGTGCAGTGCAGTGTAGGCTAGAGAGACAGGGTTTGTATTGTTGCGTCCGGATCAGAACAATAGCTTCTCTGTCGGAAGGGATGATCTGTTTTCTTGGCCAGTTGGCCGGCTAATATGGCTACTTAAATGCTCTCTAAATAGGCCGGGGTCAGGTCAATAACAAACCAACACATATATACACACACACACAAACACAAACAAACAAACAAGTAAACATGGGTGGACTGAAGGTGACTGACGGGACATGTGCAGTGATAATGAATTTGTATATTAGGGGTGGGGGGGGGGGAAATCGATACGTAGTAGTATCGCGATACTTTGCGTGGCGATACTGTATCGATACAGGGACGCCAAGTATCGATATTTAATTATTCATAAAAAAATTATAAAAACATTTATAAGGAAGTTGCATTGTTCATTTCAATACCTGTAATAGTACAGTAGTCCACACACACATGTGCATTCAGTTAAGTTGGAATATGACTGTAATACAAACAGTTCAGTTTGTCAACACAGATTAGAGTGTTTACATCTGTCTGCTTGAGAAAATACCATGTTCTGCAATAAAAATGATTGAAGTGAGATAAACAGACTGAACTTTATTTTATTAGATAAAACATGTTGACAAAGTTTTACTTTGGAGTTGAAAAAAGGTAATAAATTAAATTTGATAAAAGTTTTTTTAATTTTTTTTTAATACTCAGCGTATCACAATATATTTAGTATCGCGATACTATCGTATCGTGATGCAGGTATCATGATAGTATCGTATCGTGAGGTCTCTGGCGATTCCCACCCCTAATATATATAGACATACATCCATGTGCATACACACACACACACACACACACACACACACACACACACACACACACACACACACACACACACACACACACACACACACACACACACACACACACACACACACACACACACACACATACATACACACACATGCACACACATACACACATACTGTACATATTGTGACAAGCCTGGTTGTAACTGAGGGGTACAATTCCCTGACTGTATTGATAAGTATGGTATCATTAAACCACTACCGCTTTATGTACTTTAATTACTGGCCATACAGTACACGATATATGAATATGATGAACACTTCCCACAATGAAATCGGTTCCAAACAAAGGTATAATCAAGTATTTAATGGAGCAAAAGGTACATAGGATACTTTACATTATTCTTTGAATGCACTTGTAAGGCAAAGGAATGTGCGTAGGCAAATCAACACTGAATGTCCATTCTCTGGTTACGCAGGAGGTAATTATACAACCTGAATCTTAGGGAATTATATCTATGGTACACTAGTAATATAGCGGGAGATACTGGAAGGGGTTCCCCCTGGTTGTAAGCCAGCGGGGGTAGAAGATCTGTCGGTAGTAGAACGTCTGGTCAACGATGACTAAGGAGACTCCAGGTACAGGAGCCGGTGCAGTAGCCTCTTGATCCACAGACGAATACAGCTGTTCTCCGTAGACTGTAGCTCCACAGTGAAGAAAGCTAGTCGGCCTCAGGCTCTCTGAGGCGCCGACTCGACTTGACTCCTCGCGGGGTAAATCCAACACGTGCAGGCGTCGGCGATTATCCGCTCCATAAATCACAGGACCAAAGCAAATATATTCCAGCCGCAAAGGGCTATGTAGTCGTCGGGTAGATTAATCCAGTGTACATGTCCATACGGTTCTCGTCTAGGTCTCCTCGGGTGAAAGCGCCATGTGGTCAGCCCAGCCTGGATAAGAACTCTAGCTAATACGAGGAAGCGTTGGAGATGCTGGTCACTGTAGAACTTTAACCGCACGATACACTATACACAAATAGACTATTATTGACTTAATAGAAATATGTCGCACTCGACGGTATAGCGCCAAACTCTGACAATTCAGTTATTAATTCGCACGCGGTCTCAATGCTCTATTCTGGGGCCAAACAGGCCATACTTCACCGCACGTTGTATCGTGGGTGAGGCTTCAACTTATCGGGTAACATACTAAGGCTAAAAAGGGCTAAGGAGGGGCTTCTATATTCACCTGCGCCGTATTTATACGCACGGTGAACAAACTAGTACCAATCTCATTTCTGTCGCGTATCCCTGGGCAAGGCCGGGCATGTCCAGACACGTCTTGACGGTGACTTTGAACCTGACTCCGGAGGCCGGTCCCTGGCGCCGGTGGACCGCTGTCCAATAGGAGAATGAACTATTATGGTCTGGGCTAAAGGGATATTCCGTGTATATGTACAAGGAATATACAAGGGATATCAAACGATATACAAATACTATGCAATATATATCAATAAATAAATATATATATTCGGTTTAATCTGATCCTTTGTAACAGCCGCCCCCTAATTAGTCCCACCTAATTAGCTAAGCAGAGACAGATTAACCGCACTGTCCACTACTCAATGTCTGTTGTGAGGGGTCGGTCAGTTCACAAAGTCATGGGGTCATGGTCGTCATCGATAGTATCGGGGAGCCTTGGCAGTTCTATTAGCCTCGCCACGGGTCGGGTGTAGATCCGTCCTTGGACGAGCACTTCGGCTGCTCGGACCTTTCCGTCGGCACCGGTGATCACTTTGCTTACGCGGCCAGCCGGCCACATAGCTCGGGGTAGTGACTGGTCGATAATCATGACGACTGTTCCTTCTGTCAAATTGTCTCTCTCTTTCACCCATTTCTGGCGGGTCTGTAGAGATGGTAGGTAGTGGAGTAGGAAGCTGTTCCAAAACTTGTCAGCCAATACTTGACTGTACCTCCACATTCTTCGGCCGTTCGCTTCTTCAGGCCTGTACATTGTCTGTGGTAGCGCGGGGTCCAGCCGCCCCATCAAGAGTGTGTTGGGGGTGACTGGGTCGACATCTGCTACATCACTTGAGACGTAATCGAGGGGCTTTGAGTTCAATACTCCCTCGATCTCCGTGAGGACTGTCATTAGGACTTCTTCCGCCACGGTCTGGGCCCCAAGCACGGCGTACAGGGCTGTCTTTATTGAACGTACTTCTCGTTCCCAAGTTCCACCGAAGTGAGGTGCGTTCGGGGGATTAAACTGGAAGTCAATCTGGTATGGAGCGAGGTGGGTCTTAAGTTCTGGGCCCATAGCTTGGAAGCTCTCTCTCAGCTCTCTTTCTCCGCCTTTGAAGTTTGTCCCGTGATCAGACAACAATATAGACGGTTTACCTTTCCGCGATGTGAATCTTCGGAAGGCCATAAGGAATGAGTCTGTGCTCATGGTTGGAAGGAGTTCTATATGCATCGCTCGGGTGGTCATGCATTTGAATACAATACCCCACCGCTTCTCGGTTCCTCTTCCTTTCTTTATATACAGCGGGCCGAAACAGTCCATACCGGTGGAGTGAAAAGGCTTGTCGCCGAGTCGGAGGCGACAGGGAGGTAGGTCAGCCATCCGGGGTATACTGGGCTGCGCTCGCCACTTACGACAGTCTAGACAGGTTCGCTGGAAGCGCCGCACTGCTTCTCTCCCTTGCAGTATCCAATAACGACGTCTGATCTCCGCGAAGACTCTCTCTGCCCCGGCGTGATGCACATCCTCGTCGTATTTCTTTATGATCAGCTCTGTGACCTTGTGTCGGCTGTTTAAGACTATCGGGTACTTGACGTCATCCGGTAAGTCTGGAGCTCTCCGCAGACGACCACCCACTCTGATGAGACCATGGGCGTCGCTCTCGGGGGCTAGGTGGAGCAGTCTGCTGTCTGATGGGACGGGCTTTGCTCCCTGTAGACAGTCTAGCTCATCGGGGAACGAGTCTCTCTGGGCTCGTTGTAGTAGAAGAAGTTCCGCTTCTTCGTAGTCAGCTGCAGTAATGTCAGTAGTGAGCTGAACCTCTGGGTGGTGCCACAGGAATGTCTTTAGCTGCGCACTCTCTAGGGTGAGGCAATCGTCTATGTCGGGGTCTGTGGAGACGAGTGTGTTCAATCCACAGAACATAGATTTCTTGTTTTCTGCCTCCTCTTTACTCGCTTCCCGTGGGGTGGGTGTAGGCCACTCTTCTTCCGGGAGCTTGAGGAACTCTGGCCCGTCACTGTATAGGTTGTGACGGGTGAGGTCATCCAGGGACATTCCCCGGGTGATGACGTCAGCTGGGTTGTGTTTTGTGTCCACATACCTCCAGCTTGCTACTTCTGTTAAATCTTGAATCTCTGTGACTCTGACTCCCACGAAGACCTTGTATCTGCACGAATCAGACCGGATCCATGTGAGTACTGTCGTGGAGTCTGACCACAAGATTGTTCTTTGCACCGGAATGGTGAGTTCACGTTGGATTAACGTGGCGAGTTGCGCTCCTGCTAGGGCTGCGCAGAGCTCTAGACGCGGGATAGATTGTTGCTTTCGTGGGGCTATTCTTGAGCGAGCCAGGATGAAAGCAGTATGTATTTCTCCTCCCTCCTCTCGGGCACGCAAGTAGGCCACCGAACCGTAGGCTACTTCGGAGGCGTCGCTGAAGACGTGCAGGTCCATCTGGCATGTCTCCGGCCTCACTGTGGGTGGGAAGTAGCTGCGGCGTATGTTGACACCTGGGAGTGAGCTGAGTTCCGTCTCCCACTCTCTCCATGTGGATGCAAGGTGTTCGGGTATGGGGTCGTCCCAGCCCTGGTCCTTGTCCCATAACGCTCTTACAATCATCTTTGCCCTGGTGGTGTAAGGTAGAATACATCCCAACGGGTCATATTGTCTGGCGAGTGTTCTGTATACACTCCGTCTGGTGGTCGGTAGTGCAGTCGACCTTCCCTGCTCCTTGGTCAGGGGTGTGTGTTTATAATGGAGCGAGTCTGTTTTGAAGCGCCAGACTAGTCCTAATGTCATTTCTTGGGCTTCTCCTGGGATGGTCGCCATCCAGGTCTCGCTGCTTGCTGCCTTGTCCTCGGGGGAGAGGCTGCGCAATACTTGCGGGTCGCTGCTGGCCCACTGCCTGAGATCAAAGCCGCCTTTGATCAGGGAGGCGCGGAGCTTGAGTAGAAGGGCCTCGGCTTCTTCTGGCGTCGAGACGCTTTGCAGACAGTTGTCCACGTAGAAACTATTTCCTACATTTTGTCGGACCTCTTCATCAGCTGCTGGGTCCTCTGCGACGTGTTTTTGCAGTGCAAACGTAGCACAGCATGGGCTGCATGTGGTTCCGAAAGGGAGGACTTCCCATTGATAGATGGCTGGTTGCTCATCCCCGATCCTCTCTCTCCATAGGAACCGCAGCAGGGGCTTGTCCTCTGGGGAGAGGCTGCGCAATACTGGGGGGTCGCGGCTGGCCCGCTGCCGGAGATCAAAGCCGTCTTTGATCAGGGAGGCGCGGAGCAGCGCACGACGTCGCCAGTCAATTTTCTCCATGTGTCCCGCTGTGATTAGCTTGTTAATCTCAGCGCGGTACACAGTCTCTTGAGCGGGGTCTCTGGCTAGGCGCCGCTCTGTGTTCAATAGATACCGCTCCGTCGCTTCTTTTGGGCCGTGGAAGGTAGGCATACCCTCTCGCCTCAAGAGTGGAGTTGCGTATCTCATCACTCCGTTGACTTTGACTCTCTTTGTCCCTTGCTCGAGGAGTGCTATGGCGTAAATGTCTTCCTTGGAACGAATGTCTTTCTTTTCGTTCTTAAAGGGCATTGTCTCTAGTGTCCATAGCCTCTCGACATGCTGTAGGAGGGTGGTGTCTTCTTCTGTCACTCTGGAGTGGAGGCAGCTAGTGGCTGCTGTTCGGTTAAGAGACTTAGCGAGGGGGCCTTGTAATGTCCATCCTAGGCGGGTCTCGACTGCTGCAGGACAGCCTCTGGGCCCTGTGTGGACCCGGTCTATCGGGACTATGAGGTCTGCATGGTCGGAGCCTATCAGCAGGGTCGGGTGGCACCGTCTATGAGCGGTATAGGTAGTTGACGCAGGTGCACATATTTATCCATCAGCTTGGCGATGGGGTAGGTGTACTGCGACAGGCCTATTTCTTGGCTGGTGAAAGCATTAGTAATCCTATACCGTCTCTCTGGCTGCCCGCTTGCTGCGATAGTGAAGGAGACATTCTCGCCCTTTATCGTCTTTAGATCTCTTCTTATTGTCCGAATCGTCATCTGGTTTTCGCTCCCCCGCAGCCCCAGCTGGGCCGCAGCGGACGCGAGGAGAAGGGTCTTCTCTGACCCGTCGTCAAGGACGGCGTAAGTGTCCATGACCTCGTCTTGGTAACTCAGTGTTACGCGGACCACCTTTAAGAGCACTCGGGCGCCCCCGCTGCTGGCGGGGTCAATGTACATAACACTTGCCTTTGTGCTGCTTGAGGGTGCAGGCTTTCTTCTGTTACTGTCGTGTAGGACATCTAGGTAGGCTCCGTCACACCGACTACACCTCTTCTTTAAGCGGCAGTCGGCTGCCATGTGACTGCGCGCACATCGGTAACAGCGTCGGTTGGACTTTATCCATTGACCCACCTCGTCGGCGGTCATCTTCTTGAACGTGTCACATTGTGACAACCAGTGTTCTTTTTCGCAGTACGGGCACACCATCTTCCACTTCTCTTTCATCGAGGGGGTACTGTGGTTCTTGCTGCTCGGTACTGATTCTGATTGGTGCATGACGGTCACCAATCTTCGGCCATCGTTTGCTCTCCTAGGTCCCTCTCTGGAGCTTGGGGTGCTCCGCATGAACGTATCCAACCGTAGGCTGTTGACTTCTCTCGCTAGGAAGTCGGCTAGGTCTAGGAGGGATGGCTCGGGACCGCTAGGATCACGGTGGTCTCTTTGCCGCCTGAAGCGCTCTTGTCGGGCGGGCGGAAGCTTCTCTAAAATCCTCTCGACATTAGAGTTTGCGTACAGTTCGTGCATACCCTTTTCTCTTTGCGCCCCCAGCATCCCTACCAGGGATTGTACCTTGATAGACAGGTCATCTAGTGAGCGATTGTCTGTGGCTGGGGGTAGGCGGTCAATATGCCTTATCTCTTGTATTACGTAATCCCATATGCGTCCATATCTTTGGTCGAGTGCTGCTAGAGCCGCTGTGTATGGGGTAGTAGAGGTGGCATAGGCCAGCGCTATATTGTGCGCTCGGGGCACCTTGAGGTGCTTCAGTAGGATAGCATACTTGTACGGTTCGTCAGCTACATCGGACATCATTGTCTCTAAGCACATTCGTAGCTCCGTGTACTGTGCTCTGTTCTCGTGGGTGAAGTCCGGAAACGTCGGTGTGCCAATGTATGATGCCATGGATGGCTGGCACATCGGTGAGCGTTGGAAGAGAGGCCTCCTAGGCGAGTCTCCTCTTACGCCTCTTGGTGGGCTGGTACCTGCTGGGTACCATGGCCCGCGTATCCAGGTGCTATTCCTCGGGGCTGGTCATGCGTCAAGCTCACCCGTGAATTGAGTCGGGGGTCTGTAGCGCAGAGCCGCGGGGGTAGAGCCTGGGCTGTACTGGACCTCCTGGTCCTGTGGAGTTCTGTGCTGCTGTCGGGCTTGACTCTCCTCCTCTCCCTCTTCTTCTTGCTCTGGCAGGTCCTCTAGATCCTGTAGTCGTCTATTTAGCCTCTCCGCGGTGTAGACCGTTTCTTCCTTGTAGCTGGTCCTCGCGTGGACCGGTCGGGGAAGGAGTTCGGAGGGGGGTATAGGCTCTCTCTGGTGGTCGCGCTCAGGGTCGCTTGATCAGGTAGGGGAGGGTGCCCTTGACCCGTGTCTTGACGAGGCCCTGGAACCCCGTGCGGAGGGAGGGGGTGTCGCCCTGGCGATCAGCTGCTCCATTATCTGCGTTTGTAATCGGTCGCGCTCGGCTTCGCGCTTGGTGAGAGCGAGGTCGCGCTCCGCTTCGCGCTTGGTGAGAGCGATGTCGCGCTCTGCTTCTCTTTGGGCACCGGCAGCGGCGCGCTGGGCTTTGGCGGCGGCGCGCTCTGCTTCGGCCCGGTCTCTTACCATATTCTCTTCCGCCTGAAGGCGTCTAATCTCTAGACGTATACGATCTTCGTCGCTCCGTTGCTGCGCTTAAAGGCGTTCTCTTTCCATGGAAGAATGTTCGCGCTCACTAAGCGTCTGTGCTTGGAGTCGATCGCGCTCTGTTGAGGCTGCTAGGCTGGCGAGGAATGCCTGTGCCAGCATCTTGTCCGCCTCGCTGGGGGAAGACGCTGGTTGAGGTGATCCGCTCCTGGCAGTACTCGTTGGAGATCTGTTCTCCTGTGGCGAGTCCTGGAGATCCATCTCCGGGGTGCTCTCCTCTTCTTGTGGCGGGTAGAGTTCCATCCCTGGAGAGCTGTCTTTATCCTGGAGCTCTCCGGGGACTACTTCTTCGGTCTTGGCGGGGGGTAAAGTCGTGTCAGGTCCCTCCTGGTCCCTACCGTGAGCTTGGTCAGTTACGTTAGAACCCACTAGGGCCTCTATTGGCGGGGTAGCCTGGGCGATAGGGTCGGACATAATTTTACTATCTACTTTTTCCACGTTTACCGTCTGTAGAAGGCTAGGTAGTATATTGGCAACGTAATCCTCTAAGTACTGAGGTGTCTGCCGTCTACGCTGCGGGCGATCTACTTTAGGAGAACCGTTTTGTGGAGTGTTCATCATAGGCCATGTCAATATTAATACCACTATATTAATATTACACTAGTTACCATCCGGCTCGAAGGACCAATTGTAACTGAGGGGTACAATTCCCTGACTGTATTGATAAGTATGGTATCATTAAACCACTACCGCTTTATGTACTTTAATTACTGGCCATACAGTACACGATATATGAATATGATGAACACTTCCCACAATGAAATCGGTTCCAAACAAAGGTATAATCAAGTATTTAATGGAGCAAAAGGTACATAGGATACTTTACATTATTCTTTGAATGCACTTGTAAGGCAAAGGAATGTGCGTAGGCAAATCAACACTGAATGTCCATTCTCTGGTTACGCAGGAGGTAATTATACAACCTGAATCTTAGGGAATTATATCTATGGTACACTAGTAATATAGCGGGAGATACTGGAAGGGGTTCCCCCTGGTTGTAAGCCAGCGGGGGTAGAAGATCTGTCGGTAGTAGAACGTCTGGTCAACGATGACTAAGGAGACTCCAGGTACAGGAGCCGGTGCAGTAGCCTCTTGATCCACAGACGAATACAGCTGTTCTCCGTAGACTGTAGCTCCACAGTGAAGAAAGCTAGTCGGCCTCAGGCTCTCTGAGGCGCCGACTCGACTTGACTCCTCGCGGGGTAAATCCAACACGTGCAGGCGTCGGCGATTATCCGCTCCATAAATCACAGGACCAAAGCAAATATATTCCAGCCGCAAAGGGCTATGTAGTCGTCGGGTAGATTAATCCAGTGTACATGTCCATACGGTTCTCGTCTAGGTCTCCTCGGGTGAAAGCGCCATGTGGTCAGCCCAGCCTGGATAAGAACTCTAGCTAATACGAGGAAGCGTTGGAGATGCTGGTCACTGTAGAACTTTAACCGCACGATACACTATACACAAATAGACTATTATTGACTTAATAGAAATATGTCGCACTCGACGGTATAGCGCCAAACTCTGACAATTCAGTTATTAATTCGCACACGGTCTCAATGCTCTATTCTGGGGCCAAACAGGCCATACTTCACCGCACGTTGTATCGTGGGTGAGGCTTCAACTTATCGGGTAACATACTAAGGCTAAGAAGGGCTAAGGAGGGGCTTCTATATTCACCTGCGCCGTATTTATACGCACGGTGAACAAACTAGTACCAATCTAATTTCTGTCGCGTATCCCTGGGCAAGGCCGGGCATGTCCAGACACGTCTTGACGGTGACTTTGAACCTGACTCCGGAGGCCGGTCCCTGGCGCCGGTGGACCGCTGTCCAATAGGAGAATGAACTATTATGGTCTGGGCTAAAGGGATATTCCGTGTATATGTACAAGGAATATACAAGGGATATCAAACGATATACAAATACTATGCAATATATATCAATAAATAAATATATATATTCGGTTTAATCTGATCCTTTGTAACACTGGTGGTGTTCAGACTCGTCACGGTTCAAAAACAAACAAATTTAACTGTCCACACAAGCGCAATTTCAATCAATTAAGGATATTATTGAATAGGGCAGAATATAGTCCGATGGGCAATTAGAATGGTCGTAATACAGTCCAAGGTCAAAAACACAAAACAGGCTCTCGTACAAAAAAGAGATTGTTCAATACTCAGAGTTGTCTTCCGGTCCAGGGTCAGAACACAAGGGGGTTTCTCAGCCAGTCTAGGGTCCAGTACACAATGAACACCTTCTCGCCTTCACCTCTCCTCCTCTCACCTCACAAAACTCTGTAATAACAATCTCTCTCTCTCTCCGTACTTCACTCCTACCTCACCTCTTCTCAAACTCAACTCTGTCTGTCCTAGTGTTTTATGTTATGTGTGTCTGGTGTGTGTGCGTGTGTGGGATGTGG
>NW_028169819.1:0-18919 GCF_963971535.1 Notolepis coatsorum | reverse complement strand
CAGCAGCACCAGGTCATCTGCAAACAGTAGACATTTGACTTCTGTGTTTGCTAGGGGGATGCCAGGTGCTGCAGTTTGTTCCAATGTTTTTGCCAGTTCATGTATATGTTGAAGATTGTTGGACTCAACTGCACCCCTGTCTAACCCCACGGCTTTGAGGAAAGAAGTATGTGTGTTTTTCCTCAATCCTCACAGCACATGTGTTGTTGGTGTACATTGACTTTATGAGGTCGTAGGTTTTCCCACCAATGCCACTATCTAGCAGCTTGTACAGCAGACCCTTGTGCCAAATTGAGTCAAATGCTTTTAGGAAGTCAACGAAACAGGAGTATATTTAGCTTTTATTTCTATTTATTTGGTTGTCGTTTAGAGTGCTGAGGGTGAGAATGTGGTCTGTTTTGTGGTGGTTTGGTAGGAAGCCAATCTGTGATTTGCTCAGGGCATTATTGTTTGTGAGGAAATGTATGAGTCTGTGGTTGATGATCATACAGAGGATTTTTCCAAGGTCGCTGTTGACACAGATCCCAGATCTCTCTCTCTGTCTCTCTCTCTCTCTAATTGTTCAGGGATGTTTTACAGGTACACGTGTTCCTCCGGTTGGAATACTTCACATTCTCCAAAGGAATCATTGTCAGATCTTCTAAGTAAGTAAACAAACACGCCTGAACCAACCTACCAACCAACCAAACAAACAAACAGACAAACAACCACCTGACTTTTTAACCCCAGATAATCCCCTGGACAACGTCAGAACCCCCCCCCCCCCCCCCCTGCCATGACGGTTGTTTGCGATGTCACTTTGTAGACAATCGCTTGTTGAAACGCTGTTAACCCTGTGTGCACTGTTTCAACAAGTGATAGCATTGACTGGCCTCGTGTGTGTCTAGACCGCCAGATATAGTTATCTAAATTGCTACGGTACCTGATTCCCCCGTGAGAGAGCAGGACAGGGAATTCCTCTGCCCATTGTGTGGCAGGACAGGCCGATGCCTTTATGTAAGTAAGGCCCTGGGAGCAGATGAAACGCTTTGGAAAAGGATGTGCGTTTGCTCACGAAACAACACTGACTTTGGAAACACATGGCCCCTTCCGATCACACATGGCATCGTTTTCCTCCTGATCGGACAGGAAATAGATTATTATGGGATAGGTAGATGTGCCTCTACAGTGGGGCATCTCTTGAGATCCGTCGGCTGTCATCGAACAGTGTTTTTGGAAGCGTCACTCAGAACTTGGGAACTATTCCACGTGACCCGCAGAGTTTCAAAATACTGTATATATATATATATATATTAAGGCTGTTAACGCGTTAACGCACTTATTTTAACACCACTATTGTTTTAACGCAGGATTAACGTTTTAAAAATACTTCACTCAGGTGTATTATTGATATTCTCATTGATACTATGTTTGTTTCTGACTCAAGGTGTTGTGTGTGTGTTTGTGAGAGAGAGAGAGAGAGAGAGAGAGAGAGAGAGAGAGAGAGAGGAGAGAGAGAGAGAGAGAGAGAGAGAGAGAGAGAGAGAGAGAGAGAGAGAGAGAGAGATGAGGAAGGGGCAAGAGAGAAAGTGAAAGAGAGAGAGAGAGAGAGATGAGGAAGGGGCAAGAGAGAAAGTGAAAGAGAGAAGAGAGAGAGAGAGAGAGAGAGAGAGAGAGAGAGAGAGAGGGGGTGGGGGTGAGAGAGATGAGGAAGGAGCAAGAGAGAAAGAGAAAGAGAGGGGGGGCGGGTGTGAGTCCCCAGCCCTTGTGTGGGTGAATGTAACAAGTTCCTAATGTTTTCTTTCCCCTATTATTTCATGCACACTTTATTCATTGTTTAAATATTAATTTTTTATAGTTATTTTGTGCATCACTCTGTTTTGAATTTGATGCAAATTTGCAATGCATGAGTGTCATCCTTTTGTGTTAAATGGCTGAAAGCAAGCATTTGTTGACTCTCATGTTGATAAGAGTATTAAAACTTGAAAAAGATCCGTTTAAGGTAGATTTAGAACAGATAAAATATATGCAATTAATTTGCGATTAATCACAAGTTAACTATGGACAATGATGCGATTAATCAGATTAAATATTTTAATCGTTTGACAGCCTTAATATATATAATATAGAAGCCATAAGTAAATATTCGTATTGATTGATATTGCACTTGTGTGGACATTTGAATTTGTTTGTTTTTTGAACCATGACGAGTCTGACGGAGCCCTTAAAAAAGATCATAAACAATCGTTATAGCAGTTTATTTTCAGTTTACATTGGAGGGACGGTTAACCTTTCACTACCACACTACAGATGGTTAACCGTCTGTAGTGTGATAGTGAAAGGGTTACCTTCTGTAGTGTGGTAGTGAAAGGGTTAACCGTCTGTAGTGTGGTAGTGAAATGGTTAACCGTCTGTAGTGTGGTAGTGAAAGGGTTAACCTTCTGTTGTGTGGTAGGGAAGGGGTTAACCTTCTGTAGTGTGGTTGTGAAAGGTTAACTTTCTGTAGTATGGTAGTGAAAGGGTTAACCGTCTGTAGTGTGGTAGTGAAAGGTTAACCGTCTGTAGTGTGGCAGTGAAAGGGTTAACCTTTTGTAGTGTGGTAGTAAGGGTTAACCTTCTGTAGTGTGGTAGTGAAAGGGTTAACCTTCTGTAGTGTGGTAGTGAGAGGTTAACCGTCTGTAGTGTGGTACTGAAAAGGTTAACATTCTGTAGTGTGGTAGTGAAAGGTTAACCTTCTGTAGTGTGGTAGTGAAAGGTTAATCTTCTGTTGTGTGTTAGTGAAAGGGTTAACATTCTGTAGTGTGGTAGTGAAAGGGTTAACCTTCTGTAGTGTGGTAGTGAAAGGTTAATCTTCTGTAGTGTGTTAGTGAAAGGGTTAACATTCTGTAGTGTGGTAGTGAAAGGTTAATCTTCTGTAGTGTGGTAGTGAAAGCGTTAACATTCTGTAGTGTGGTAGTGAAATGGTTAACCTTCTGTAGTGTGGTATTGAAAGGTTAACCTTCTGTAGTGTGGTAGTGAAAGGGTTAACATTCTGTAGTGTGGTAGTGAAAGGGTTAACCAAGATCTCCAATAAAGGGGTTATAGCATGCGGGTTAAGTGATCATTATATGATATTCTGTACCCGAAAAAAACTAAAACAAAAGGCTGGCTGCCACAAAACAGTCACATCTAGAGACCTCAAAACCTACTCTAGCGAGGCCTTCAACCTTGAACTGGAGAGTCTGGACTGGTCAGATGAACTCAATGGTACACTGGTTGAAGAAACATGGCTTGGTTTCAAAACCAAATTCTCAACAATACTAAACGACATGGCCCCCCTAAGAACCACCAGGGTAAAAAATCGCGCTGAGCCGTGGATGCACTCCGAAATACTGGCCGCTATGAAAACCAGAGACAAAAAATGCTCAGAGGTTCGTAAAAGTCAGTCAAAGCTTACTAAAAGCACGAGCAGTGAACTCCAAGCCCACGTGACTGAACTCAAACTAGAAAGAAACAGACTAAGAAACGACGTAAACTCCATGATCAAAACTGCAAAAAAGAATTTCATCAATGACAAAACTGAGGAAAACAAAAACAAACCACGTGAACTTTGGAAATTACTCAATAATCAACTAGGATGCAGTAAAAAACTTAAAACCAGATTCTCAAACATAAACATAAAAACGGACAACACGCTCATCACAGACAAGCTGGATGTAGCCAATTACTTAAACATTTTCTTCACAAACATAGCCACAACACTGGTAAACAAACTACCCTCCCACTCAGGGCTTTATGGGGTAGAACACATAGTAGCTTACTACAAAAACCTAGGGGTCCGCAAGGACGACTTCAAGCTGGAAATGGTAACAACAGATGAGGTACTCAATAAACTGAGCGCCCTCCAACCTAACAAGGCCACTGGCCATGACAACATCCCCTCCAAATTCCTCAGAGACTCAGCAGCCGCCATCACCCCAATCATCACACACATAATAAACCTCTCCATAAAACAGGGACACGTCCCCAAGGACTTCAAAATTGCGAGGGTGACCCCTCTGCACAAAAAGGGCAGCAAATTAGACCCAGGCAACTACCGCCCTGTTTCTATTCTCACCTCCATCTCGAAAGTCATGGAAAAAATAGTCTACGAACAGGTCGAAAAGTACCTAGCGGAAAAAAATCTAATCTACGAATTCCAATCTGGCTTCAGAACATCCCACTCCACTGACACATGCCTTCTCTATTTGAATGACCACATCAAACAAGAGGTGGACGCAGGCAAATACTGCGGCATGGTCATGCTGGACCTACAAAAGGCCTTTGACACGGTCAATCACTCCATTCTGATTGACAAGCTAAAAGCAATTGGTTTTGATAGTCTCAGTGAGCTGGATGCAATCCTACCTTGAGGGGAGGGAACAGATGGTGGAGGTAAACGGTACCCTACCCCCCCCCCCCTCACAGTGAGCTGTGGTGTTCCACAAGGAAGCATACTAGGACCGCTACTGTTCCTAATTTATGCAAATGACATGTCGTCAGCTTGTGACTGCAACTTGTTCCTGTTTGCGGACGACTCAGCCCTGCTGGTCTCTGACAAGAACAAGTTACAGGTTGAAAAAACCCTCAGCTCGGAACTAGGCAGAATCTGCATATGGCTCGCTGATAACAAACTATCATTACACATGGGCAAAACAGAGTCCATTCTCTTCGGTTCAAATAACAAACTCAGCAAGACCGACGGCTTCTCAGTTACAGTGGGTGACAATATTGTCACAAGGAAAGATGAAATTACCTACCTGGGTTCCATCCTAGAGGCTAATCTCTCCTGTGACAAAATGGCATCCAATGTAATAAAAAAAGTCAACCAACGAACTCGATTCTTGTACCGGATCTCCTCTCTGGTAAACAAGAATACCCTGAAGACTCTGGCAGGAGCACTCATTCAGGGGTACTACGACTATGCTTGCACCTCATGGTACCAAAGCACCTCAAAGGCGCTAAAAACAAAATTACAAACATCTCAAAACAAACTGGTCAGACTACTGCTTGACCTTACTCCTAGAACCCACCTCACCCCTGCCCACTTTGACAACCTAGGATGGCTTAGAGTAGACGAGGAGATCCGGCGCAGTCATGAGCAGTCGCATTACAGAGAGCTCTCACCATCGATCCAAAACAACAAGGTTTTGTGCACATTTTCTCCTCCTCATAATATGGATTACGGATTTATACCTCAATTCATCAATGAAGCAACATCTAACAGAAGTGGAGAGAAGTGAAAACGGATTTAACGAGACCCACAGTGACTTCTACCTTCTCAATGGCTCTGAAAAGAAACATCTACACGTCGGAACGGCGGCTATACACACGCTACTAACAGCGAGCCCGGCACGTAAGAACTTACCCCCGAATGGCAGATTGGACCGTAGGACCATGATCATCCTGGTTCTACTACTTTCGGGAGACATTCATTTAAACCCAGGCCCGGTCTTGACCAGAACTCAGGCGAGAAGACTTGGTCTGGCAGCGCAAGAAGCGAAGGTGGTTTCCATCGCGACCAACAACAACATCAACAACTCGACCCGTGGCAACATCCACTGCGCGGACGGCAACTGTTCCCCAATGACGCCGCAGCAGACGAGCACACGTGAGGCAGAGACGAGAGGAGGTGAACCGAGGGTCGAAACCATGACGACCAACTCGACGCGGGATTTAAACATCTCGACGCCCGATAGCCGGCTAGCTAGCAGAGCTAACAACGGAAACATCCAGGAACGAGTCCTTTGTTGTTCCAACACGGCGCGGGACCCGACCCCCCCCCCTCCCCCCTTCTTTGTTGTTCCAGCACGGAGCGGGACCCGACCCCCCCTCCCCCCTTCCCACCCTCAACAACAAAGCCCCCCAGCACCACACAGAGGAACAGATCACAAACGAACAATACTTCGAACCTGCCAACATAAATGAAATAACCAACGCCAATGGACTGAACATTTTTCACATTAACATTAACAGCTTAAAAAACAAATTGGATGAAATCAAACAATTATTCATAAATGGTAAGGCAAACATACTGTGCTTCTCAGAAACTAAGCTTGACGATTCTGTAAAAGATCCAGAGATAGAGATTGAGAACTACTCAATAATTAGGAATGATAGGAACAAACATGGAGGTGGTGTCTGTATGTACATACACAAGGACACCAAATTCATCAACAGAAATGACCTGAATCATAAATCAATTGAAACTGTATGGGTGGAAATCCTATTCGAAAGGGCGAAATCCCTACTGGTTGGCACAGTCTACAGGCCGCCAGATCATAGTGATTTTTATGATACACTGGATGGGTGTTTAGCTGGAGTTGAGGATGTAGACAAAATTCTTATTGGAGACTGGAACACGGATATGCAACGAAAAGATGCACCCGTCTTCAAGTCATTCAGTAGGTTTTGTGATCTGCACGGCCTCAGCCAGCTAATCACCCAACCCACACGTGTATGTGAATCAACTCAGACTACCATTGACCTCATTCTGACCTCCGACAAGTCCAAGATCTCCAAGAAAGGGGTTATAGCATGCGGGTTAAGTGATCATTATATGATATTCTGTACCCGCAAAAAACTAAAACAAAAGGCTGGCTGCCACAAAACAGTCACATCTAGAGACCTTAAAACCTACTCTAGCGAGGCCTTTAACCTTGAACTGGAGAGCCTGGACTGGTCAGATGAACTCAATGGTACACTGGTTGAAGAAACATGGCTTGGTTTCAAAACCAAATTCTCAACAATACTAAACGACATGGCCCCCCTAAGAACCACCAGGGTAAAAAATCGCGCTGAGCCGTGGATGCACTCCGAAATACTGGCCGCTATGAAAACCAGAGACAAAAAATGCTCTGAGTTTCGTAAAAGTCAGTCAAAGCTTACTAAAAGCACGAGCAGTGAACTCCAAGCCCACGTGACTGAACTCAAACTAGAAAGAAACAGACTAAGAAACGACGTAAACTCCATGATCAAAACTGCAAAAAAGAATTTCATCAATGACAAAACTGAGGAAAACAAAAACAAACCACGTGAACTTTGGAAATTACTCAATAATCAACTAGGATGCAGTAAAAAACTTAAAACCAGATTCTCAAACATAAACATAAAAACGGACAACACGCTCATCACAGACAAGCTGGATGTAGCCAATTACTTAAACATTTTCTTCACAAACATAGCCACAACACTGGTAAACAAACTACCCTCCCACTCAGGGCTTTATGGGGTAGAACACATAGTAGCTTACTACAAAAACCTAGGGGTCCGCAAGGACGACTTCAAGCTGGAAATGGTAACAACAGATGAGGTACTCAATAAACTGAGCGCCCTCCAACCTAACAAGGCCACTGGCCATGACAACATCCCCTCCAAATTCCTCAGAGACTCAGCAGCCGCCATCACCCCAATCATCACACACATAATAAACCTCTCCATAAAACAGGGACACGTCCCCAAGGACTTCAAAATTGCTAGGGTGACCCCTCTGCACAAAAAGGGCAGCAAATTAGACCCAGGCAACTACCGCCCTGTTTCTATTCTCACCTCCATCTCGAAAGTCATGGAAAAAATAGTCTACGAACAGGTCGAAAAGTACCTAGCGGAAAAAAATCTAATCTACGAATTCCAATCTGGCTTCAGAACATCCCACTCCACTGACACATGCCTTCTCTATTTGAATGACCACATCAAACAAGAGGTGGACGCAGGCAAATACTGCGGCATGGTCATGCTGGACCTACAAAAGGCCTTTGACACGGTCAATCACTCCATTCTGATTGACAAGCTAAAAGCAATTGGTTTTGATAGTCTATCAGTGAGCTGGATGCAATCCTACCTTGAGGGGAGGGAACAGATGGTGGAGGTAAACGGTACCCTATCCCCCCCTCTCACAGTGAGCTGTGGTGTTCCACAAGGAAGCATACTAGGACCGCTACTGTTCCTAATTTATGCAAATGACATGTCGTCAGCTTGTGACTGCAACTTGTTCCTGTTTGCGGACGACTCAGCCCTGCTGGTCTCTGACAAGAACAAGTTACAGGTTGAAAAAACCCTCAGCTCGGAACTAGGCAGAATCTGCATATGGCTCGCTGATAACAAACTATCATTACACATGGGCAAAACAGAGTCCATTCTCTTCGGTTCAAATAACAAACTCAGCAAGACCGACGGCTTCTCAGTTACAGTGGGTGACAATATTGTCACAAGGAAAGATGAAATTACCTACCTGGGTTCCATCCTAGAGGCTAATCTCTCCTGTGACAAAATGGCATCCAATGTAATAAAAAAAGTCAACCAACGAACTCGATTCTTGTACCGGATCTCCTCTCTGGTAAACAAGAATACCCTGAAGACTCTGGCAGGAGCACTCATTCAGGGGTACTACGACTATGCTTGCACCTCATGGTACCAAAGCACCTCAAAGGCGCTAAAAACAAAATTACAAACATCTCAAAACAAACTGGTCAGACTACTGCTTGACCTTACTCCTAGAACCCACCTCACCCCTGCCCACTTTGACAACCTAGGATGGCTTAGAGTAGATGACAGAGTACAGCAACTTGCAATGGGCCTGGTCTACAAGATACACTACACGACCAAGGTACCCATGTACATGGCAAAATACTTCCCAAAGGTCAGTGAATACCACGATCACAACACCAGAGGGAGCTCCACAAATCATGTTAAACCCAGATTCGGCTCAAATAAGGGACTAAACACGTTTCGCAATTATGCCACATCAATGTGGAACGCCCTACCCAAAGCTGTAAAGGAATGTGGATCACTACCCACTTTCAAAACCTCTCTCAAGAGACACCTACGGGAGACTGCAATTCAACACTGGCCCCTGTAAATATCCTAACCCAACCCCCTCCAATGTACAGTCATTTACCTAGTATGGTTTTGTCAATAGTCCAATGTACAATTTTGTTTGTTTGTACAGAGTCTCCCCCCCCTCAATGTACAGTTTTGCTTGTCTATACAGTGTGCCCCCCCCCCCCCCAACCACCTCCAATGTAAATTACCCAGTATGGTTGTCAATATCCCAGTGTACCCAACCCCCCCCCACCCAACCTCCTCCAATGTACAGTTTCTACGTCAAATGTATATACTCCCTTTTCTTGACTCCTTCTGTATCACAAACAGTACTGTATTTGCAAATCTGGTATGTCATAAATGTATAGATGTAGCAGTACTGACTATCTGTATGTCATGTATGTCATATATGTCCTGATGAATTGAAAATGGGGGACCCTGGTGGAAACAAGACGAAAGTCTTTCTCTGGTCTGCATCCCCTTAACAATTGTGTGTATTGAGCTGTACTGTATTGTACCCATTCTGCAATCTGTTAATAAAGTTTTCAATCAATCAATCAAACGACAGAGTACAGCAACTTGCAATGGGCCTGGTCTACAAGATACACTACACGACCAAGGTACCCATGTACATGTCAAAATACTTCCCAAAGGTCAGTGAATACCACGATCACAACACCAGAGGGAGCTCCACAAATCATGTTAAACCCAGATTCGGCTCAAATAAGGGACTAAACACGTTTCGCAATTATGCCACATCAATGTGGAACGCCCTACCCAAAGCTGTAAAGGAATGTGGATCACTACCCACTTTCAAAACCTCTCTCAAGGGACACCTACGGGAGACTGCAATTCAACACTGGCCCCTGTAAATATCCTAACCCAACCCCCTCCAATGTACAGTCATTTACCTAGTATGGTTTTGTCAATAGTCCAATGTACAATTTTGTTTGTTTGTACAGTGTCCCCCCCCCCCCCCTCAATGTACAGTTTTACTTGTTTATACAGTGTGCCCCCCCCCCCCCAACCACCTCCAATGTAAATTACCCAGTATGGTTGTCAATATCCCAATGTACCCAACCCCCCCCACCCAACCTCCTCCAATGTACAGTTTCTACGTCAAATGTATATACTCCCTTTTCTTGACTCAAATCAAATCAAATCAAATTTATTTATAGGGCCCGACAACACACGTTAATGTCCCCATGGGCCGTACAGGTCTTCTTTAAACAAGTCAAGAAGACAACATAACAATAAGTCAAGAACAGAACAAGAACACAATAGGGTCCAATTTTTTTTTAGATGAATGCAAATAAATGAAAGAATGCAAGCACTCCCAGACATACCCCACGCGAAGGTAAGGAAAAACTCACTAAAACCTAACAATAGGGAAAAAAGCTCCACAGGCGGTGTGGAGGAGAGAAACCTTAGAAGGGCCATCTCCCTTCTTAGATGTTGGTGATAGTAGTGTTGCAGACGGACAGTTGGTAAGAAGGATACAGACTCCTTCTGTATCACAAACAGTACTGTATTTGCAAATCTGGTATGTCATAAATGTATAGATGTAGCAGTACTGACTATCTGTATGTCATGTATGTCATATATGTCCTGATGAATTGAAAATGGGGGACCCTGATGTAAACAAGACGAAAGTCTTTCTCTGGTCTGCATCCCCTTAACAATTGTGTGTATTGAGCTGTACTGTATTGTACCCATTCTGCAATCTGTTAATAAAGTTTTCAATCAATCAATCAATCAATCAAACCTTCTGTAGTGTGGTAGTAAACGGGTTAACCTTCTGTAGTGTGGTAGTGAAAGGGTTAACCTTTTCTAGTGTGGTAGTGAAAGGTTAACCTTCTGTAGTGTGGTAGTGAAAGGTTGACCGTCTGTAGTGTGGTAGTGAAAGGTTAACCTTCTGTAGTGTGGTAGTGAAAGGTTAACCTTCTATAGTGTGGTAGTGAAAGGGTTAACCTTCTGTAGTGTGGTAGTGAAAGGTTAACCTTCTGTAGTGTGGTAGTGAAAGGTTAACCTTCTGTTCTGTGGTAGTGAAAGATTAACCTTCTGTAGTGTGGTAGTGAAAGGTTAACCTTCTGTAGTGTGGTAGTGAAAGGTTAACCTTCTGTAGTGTGGTAGTGACAGGGTTAACCTTCTGTAGTGTGGTAGTGAAAGGTTAACCTTCTGTAGTGTGGTAGTGAAAGGTTAACCTTCTGTAGTGTGGTAGTGACAGGGTTAACCTTCTGTAGTGTGGTAGTGAAAGGTTAACCTTCTGTAGCGTGGTAGTGAAAGGTTAACCTTCTGTAGTGTGGTAGTGAAAGGTTAACCTTCTGTAGTGTGGTAGTGAAATGGTTAACCCTTTGTTATGTGGCGGTGGAAGGGTTAATGGATGGTTCTGAGTGAGGTCCCTGGTGGCTTCACTTAATCACATGTTATTATGATTCCAGCGCTCAGAACAATACAATCTGTCTCTGTGCCGTAGAACAGAATCACTTTCTTATTTTCCAAAAACAACAACGGGGGGGCGGAGGAATGTGTCTCTGCAACGAGGGAGCAGAAGCACAGAGGGTCACAGAGCAACACACACCTCAGGATTCCTGCACTTCAATTTAAGACTTTTTTTAAAAACGTTTTTTATTATTATCTTTCCCCCCCATCTTTTTCCGTTTTTCTCCCATCCCAATGTTAGTCGTTATGCCAATTCCCAATCCCCTTCCTGATCGCGTCTATATTAAAGGCAGCCCAAGAGTGCTTCCGCATTGGCGTTTTGCGCTCTGATTGGCCGAGTGCGCAATCCTCTAGCCAGGAATCGAAACTCTGTTTAAAGGGGAACTCCAACATTTTGGGAAATTAGCTTATTTAACATCTTCCCTGGAGTTAGACAAGAAGATAGATACCTTTTTTGTCTCTGTGCGTGCATTTTAGCTTTGGGAATAGACGCTCCGTTAGCATAGCTTAGCTTCATCACTGGAAGTGAGGCAGGGCCGGAGCCTTACAGTGCCTTACAGTGTATTACAAGGTCTGACATTGACCAAACTTGATATGCATGACCTTGGTGGGCTCTAGGTCAACTCCTGAAAAGGGGGTCAATGTCAGACCTTGCAATCAAAAGTTAGGGGGCGCACTGAAATTATGGCAAGGGTTATTTTGCAACGCTGGTACCGCCTGGAGACACTGGGTTCCTCCCAGAGTTGTAAGGTCTGGAGGAGAGAGGAATGTTTGGATACTCAGTCTGATCAATTGAAGAAGAAGGGGGTTAACGTACAGAAGCCAGTCCTTGTAATCCAAAGCTCAGCAACAAAAGCAATAACTGTAATCCAATGCTCGATAGCAAACGATGATAGCCAGCGAGCCTCGGTCCATGAGGCCAGCCCGAATGTAGATCCTCACGAGGTTAAATCCCAAATGACAGTGGAGATTAACGATGCTCTTCTCCGGGTAATACGTTCCACAATCAATATAATCCAACCAGTAATGGTTCTGCAATCGCCGCCGCCGGTTCTCCTGTGCACATGTCCAGCAGGTTCTCCGACTAGGCCTCCTCGTGTGCTGGCACCAATGTATTTAGTCCACGCGCACTGGCTAAGGTCCACTAGCTAAACAAACGAACCGTTGGGTAATGCTACACACGAACGAACTGTGGTTGGCACGATACACAATAAATTAACGACTATTTACTTCACATTAAACTAAGTCGAACTTGACGTTACTGCATTAATCTGACACTTTACTATTCAATTCGCACATGGTTCTCAACGCTCTGTTAGACGCACTGCTGCTCACTTCACTACACGTTGAATCGGGATGAACAGCTACTGTTCGCACCTGCCGCAGCATATATACTTAAGTGGTTATCTAGTCCCGAACCTCAGTTCTCGTCTCGAATCAATACGCTGTCTCCGGGCATGTTACGACATGCCCGGTCTCGTCTTTGAACCTGACTTTGGGGGCTTGCGGTCTGGCGCCGAGGGCGTTATCCAATAAGGAAAGCGAATATTACTATGATTCGAACGCAGGCTTAAAGGGATATACCGTGTATATATAAATAATATACAATGTATATAAAACAATAAATGTAGATTCTCAGCTTTAATCTGGCCCTTCACAACAGCCGCCTCCTAATTAGTCTGCACCTAATTAGTTAAGGGAGACAGATTAATAGTCCAGTCAACTGCTCACTATCTGTTGTGAGGAGTAGGGCAATCTACAAGGTCAGTGGGTCATGATCGTCATCAGGGGAGTCAGGGATCTCCGGCAACTCTATCAGCCTCGCCACGGGTCGGGTGTAATTCCGCCCTTGGACAATAACGTCTGCCGCTCTGACCTTCCCGTCGGCACCAGTGATCACTTTGCTTACGCGGCCGGCCGGCCACATAGCTCGGGGTAGTGACTGGTCTATGATCACAACGACTGTGTCCACCTTCAGGTTGTCCCTGTCCTTTACCCACTTCTGACGGGCTGGACGGGATGGTAGGTAGCTTGGGAGGAAGCGGGCCCAAGACTGCTCGATCTGTGCATGGTTGTGTCTCCACCTCCTCCGTCCGTTCCTCTTGTTCTTTCGGTGCGCCGTCTGAGGAGGGGCCGGTTCCGGCCGCCCCCTCAAGAGGTAGTGTGGGGTGCTGGGTTCGAGGTCAGCTACGTCGCTTGGAGCGTAGCTGAGGGGGGTGGAGTTCGGAACTCCCTCTTCTTGAGCCCACTGTTCTCTCACAGGCCTCTCGTCTAATGTCAATAGCCTCTCAACGGGCTGTACGAGAGAGTGGCCTGTGTCGCTCACCTTTGTGTACAGGCGGCGTGTAGACGTGGGTTGGCTGACAAGTCCGTAGAGGGGGCCCTGGAGCATCCAGCGGTATAGGTAGTCTGCGTAGGTGTGCGTACTTCGCCATCAGCTGGGGGATGGGGTAGTTGTAGCTCGACAGACCTATGTCATGGCTTGTAAATGCCTTAGTGATGCTGTACCGCTTCTTGTGCTGCCCGACCGCTGCTATTGTGAATGAGACGTTCTTGCCCTTTATGGTTTTTAGGTCTCGCTGAATAGTACGGATTGTCATTGTTTCTTTGGTACCCCGCAGGCCCAACTGGGCTGCGGCGGAAGCGAGGAGGAGAGTCTTTTCAGACCCATCGTCGAGGACGGCGTAAGTGTCCAGGACCTTGTCCTCGTAGCTCAGGAGCACTCTGACCACTTTGATGAGCACTCGGGGGGTCCCGCTATACTTGGGGTCTATGTGGAGCACTCCTGTTGGTCGGTTGCCTTGTCGGGCTAATCTTCGCATGTTATCCTCGCACAGGAATCGGCGGTGACCGGCTTCTGGGGGGTCAGACGCAATCCACTGCTCCATTTCGGCGATGGTCAGTCTCGGGAACACGTCGCACTGTGCCAGCCAGTGTCCTCTGCGGCAGTACGTACAGGCGATCTTCCATACCTCTTTGGCCGGGGGGTTGTGACCTGTCTGTGGTGACACCGAATCGAGATGGTACGAGTAGCACCGTGACTCCCAGTGTCTGCTGCAACAGTCAGGACACCAGGGGGGGGGGTTCAGGACTGGTTTGTGGTGACACCGCCTCGGCCTGGTACATCACCGTGACGGGCCTACTTTGGTTTCCTGGCGGGCGCTTGTTGCTCTCATGCAGGACTTCTAGATGGGCACCGTCACACTTGCCGCATCTTTTCTTCAGGCAGCACTCGGCTGCCATGTGGCCGCGCGCGCAGCGGAAGCAGCGGTGTTTGTCCTTAAGCCACTGACCTATTTCGGCTGTAGTTAGGTCTTTGAAGGCGTCGCACTGTGACAGCTGGTGTTCACTGTCACAGTACTGACAGACAGCCTTCCACTTCTCCTTGGCGCGGGGGTTGTGGCTCGTCTACCGTGACTCAGCCTCGGCTTGGTGCATCACGGTCACGGACCGGCGGTTGTCGTTGAACCTTCGCAGTCCATCTCTAGGGCTAGAGCCACTCCACACGAATGTGTCCAATCGTAGACTGCTGACCTCCCTGGCTAGGAAATCAGCCAGGTCTAGGAGGGATGGTTCTGGGCCGTTGGGGTCACGGTGGTCTTTCTGCCGCCGAAAACGCTCTTGACGGGCTGGAGGGAGCTTCTCCAGTATCCGCTCCACGTTAGAATTTGCATACAGTTCATATCTCCCTTTCTCCCTTTGGGACCCCAGCATCCCCACGAGGGATTGTACCTTGATAGAGAGGTCATCTAGTGCTCTATTGTCTTTGGCTGGGGGGAGGCGGTCGATATCTCGTATTTCTTGGATCACGTAATCCCATATGCGTCCATAGCGCGCGTCGAGGGCCACCAGAGCATCTGAGTAGGGGGTTCTTGAGTTAGAATATGCCAGCGCTATGTTATGCGCTCTGGGCACCTTGAGATGCTTGAGGAGGATGGCATATTTATAGGACTCGTCGTGGACATCGGACATTATAGTCTCTAAACACATGCGTAATTCTGTGTACTGTGCTCTGTCCTCGCGCGTAAAGTCTGGGAACGTCGGTGTTCCAAGGTAAGACGCCATGGATGGCTGGGACACCGATGAGCGTAGGGGGAGAGGCTTCCTGGGCGAGTCTCCCCGTACGGGTGGTCGTGGGTTAGTACTGGGTGGGTACCAGAGGCCGGGCCCCCAGGTGCTGCTCCTCGGTGCTGACTGTACATCAAACTCACCCTTGAGTTGGGTCGGGGGTTTGTAGCGCAGTGACTCGGGGCTGAGGTCGGGGCTGTACTCGGCCTCCTGGTCCAAAGTAGGTTCGTGCTGGTGGGCTTGATGTCCCTCCTCTTCCTCCGCTAGGTCTTGGAGTCTTCTAGTTAGTCTCTCGGCGACGCAGGCCGGTTCTTCCCGTTGGCTGGGTCCCGTATAGACCGGTCGGGGAGGGGGCTCTGTGACGTAGGCAGGTTCTTCCTGTTGGCCGGGTCCCGTGTAGATTTGTCGGGTAGGGGAAGGTGCCCTAGACCCGTGTCGTGATGATCTCCGGGAGCTCCGTGTGGAGGGGGGGGGGGGGGGGTCGCCCTGGCGATCAATTGTTCTATCATCTGCGCCTGCAGCCGGTCGCGCTCCGCTTTGCGCTGTGCATTGGCGTGTTCTCGCTGGATGTTCTCTTCAGTCTGGAGGCGCCTCTCCTCCAGTCTGATGCGTTCGTGCTCACTCTGTTGTTGCGCTTGGAGGCGCTCTCGTTCCGCTGCAGAGTGTTCGCGCTCACTAAGTGCTTGTGCTTGGAGACGTTCGCGCTCCACTGCAGACTGTTCGCGCGCACTCTGTTGTTGCGCTTGGAGGCGGTCTCGTTCTGCTGCAGAGTGTTCGCGCTCACTAAGGGTCTGTGCTTGGAGACGGTCTCTTTCGGTTGAAGCTGTCAGCGTGGCGATTAAGGCTTGCGCCAGTCTCTGGTCAGCCTCTCGGGGGGATGACACCGATGGAGGTGATCAGGCGCTGACAGGGCTTGGTGGAGACCTGTTCTCTTGCTGCGCCTCGAGGTCCCTCTCTTGAGCGCGGTACTCTTCTCTTGGTTGCGCGCCGAGGTCTGTCTCGGGTGAGCGCTCTTGGGTTGGTTGCGTCCCGGGGTCTATCCCGGTGGCGCTTTCTTTATCCTGGGGCGCTCCGGGGTCTATCCCGGTGGCGCTGTCTTGGGGTATAGTCACGTCATGTCCTGCTTGGTCCCCCCCATGAGCTAAGTCAGTTTCGTTTGAACCCACTGGGGTCTCTACTGGTAGGGCCGACAAGTCGATAGGAGTGGGCATGCTTAAACTATCAGTTTTATCCGTATTTAACGTCTTTTTAGATAAGCTAGGAGGTCAAACGAAAGCGTATTCCTCCAGGTATGGAGGTGGCTGACGTTTGCGCCGCGGGCGCTCTAATTTGGGAGAGCCGTCTGGAGAGTGTCCACCGCTGGCCATATCAATATTAATATGATATTAAAGATTACTGATACCCTCCGGCTCGAAGGACCAATTGTAACTGAGGGGTTACAAAACCCTGACTGTATTAAAGATTGTGATAGATTAAACCACTGCTAGGTATGTACTTTAATTACTGGCCAGACAGTACATCGAATATATGGTGGACACTCATAATAACACGGCATTGACAAAGAAATAGTATTTGAGGGTATTTATTATTATGCAATAATTGGTTACAGAATGAGAATTAGGGTCGCGCTTGTATGGCGAAGAATAGGCATAAAGTCAGTCAGTAGCATAAGTCACAGGGAATAGAATGATTCCTACGATGGGTACTAGGCTGACGCCACCTGGCGTATAATAGCAATTATAGAGGGCAACGCTGGTACCGCCTGGAGACACTGGGTTCCTCCCAGAGTTGTAAGGTCTGGAGGAGAGAGGAATGTTTGGATACTCAGTCTGATCAATTGAAGAAGAAGGGGGTTAACGTACAGAAGCCAGTCCTTGTAATCCAAAGCTCAGCAACAAAAGCAATAACTGTAATCCAATGCTCGATAGCAAACGATGATAGCCAGCGAGCCTCGGTCCATGAGGCCAGCCCGAATGTAGATCCTCACGAGGTTAAATCCCAAATGACAGTGGAGATTAACGATGCTCTTCTCCGGGTAATACGTTCCACAATCAATATAATCCAACCAGTAATGGTTCTGCAATCGCCGCCGCCGGTTCTCCTGTGCACATGTCCAGCAGGTTCTCCGACTAGGCCTCCTCGTGTGCTGGCACCATGTATTTAGTCCATGCGCACTGGCTAAGGTCCACTAGCTAAACGAACGAACCGTTGGGTAATGCTACACACGAACGAACTGTGGTTGGCACGATACACAATAAATTAACGACTATTTACTTCACATTAAACTAAGTCGAACTTGACGTTACTGCATTAATCTGACACTTTACTATTCAATTCGCACATGGTTCTCAACGCTCTGTTAGACGCACTGCTGCTCACTTCACTACACGTTGAATCGGGATGAACAGCTACTGTTCGCACCTGCCGCAGCATATATACTTAAGTGGTTATCTAGTCCCGAACCTCAGTTCTCGTCTCGAATCAATACGCTGTCTCCGGGCATGTTACGACATGCCCGGTCTCGTCTTTGAACCTGACTTTGGGGGCTTGCGGTCTGGCGCCGAGGGCGTTATCCAATAAGGAAAGCGAATATTACTATGATTCGAACGCAGGCTTAAAGGGATATACCGTGTATATATAAATAATATACAATGTATATAAAACAATAAATGTAGATTCTCAGCTTTAATCTGGCCCTTCACAACACTTGGGGACCATTTGTGTACTTCTTAAAGCATAATACGAATGTTGGGAACTTGCTTCAACAAGAACAGGATTAGGGGGAGTACTGTGGGACAACTCTTATTATTGTGTAAAAACAACAAGAAACACCCTTTACTTATGTGTAAAACATTTTGGTTGTATTATTATTTATTTATGTTTACTTTTTATTATTTAAATCTGTATCCTTCCTATGTGAACCTGTTTTTGAAGTTAATTATTATTTTGTGTGGGGTGGGGTTAGGGGAGGAGAACGGGGTGAAAATGTTTGCTGAATACTGTTCTGCTAATATACATGTTGTAATTTGCAAACTAAAACCCAATAAATATATTGTTAAAAAAATAATAAAGTACATTTACTTTACAGTGCAATGCTTGGTTCTGTATGAGCCCCTGAGAATGTGCTTCATACAGTAAAAAAGTAAGTAAAAGAGGAATAACACTATACAATTTACAATATACAATACAATATACAAACTAAAGTACAACCTAAGTACAATCTGCAAAAATGTGAGAGACAACAAAGATGTATGGGATGAATTTGGTATCGGGTTTTGAATACATTTCTTTTCAACTGTTCAAATATTTGTAAAGTGTTGTCATTGTATTGATTGATTCATCATGCAGCACAAGTCCAGCACAACAAATGGAAGTTTGGCATCCAACCAGAGTGCAAATGTAACAGTAAAGTGCAATAGTAATATACAATGTACAGGTGATTAAACTGGATATAAATATATAAAATGAGTACTACTGCGTAATAGTGCTAATCAGATGTATGTACAGAGTTGTAGTATTAATATGTACAGTGATACAGGGTGTAAAGACACTATGGTAGTAAGTCATACTGGCCAGCAGCATAAGCTCTCTG
>NW_028169820.1:0-13465 GCF_963971535.1 Notolepis coatsorum | reverse complement strand
TCATTAGATCATTATTATACATTATGCATGATGTTGAAGAATCTCCACACTCCACGCTCTCTCTCTCTCTCTCTCTCTCTCCCATCCTCTCACAACAGCCTGGTTTACGAGGAAACGCGGCAGGCTGTAACTGGACCGATGTTGAGTCCTGGACCGAGCGGAACGCACCGTGACAACAACTGACCACAGCCAGTGAGGTCGGCAGTGTGTTGCGCTGACAGTGCAGTTATAAACAGGATGTTTGGGCCCCCCCCCCCCCCCCTCACGACCAAGTGTCGCTCGCCGCAGATGTGCCAAAAGAGAGCTGAAGGAAAAGGAGGGCCTTAACCCTTTCACTACCACACTACAGAAGGTTAACCCTTTTAATATCACACTACAGTGTGATAGTAAAGGGTTAACCTTCTGTACCGTGGTGGTAGTGAAAGGGTTAACCCTTTGTCGTGTGGCAGTGAACAAGGGTCAACCTTATGTATCGTCGCAGTGCGAGGGTTAACCGTTTGATAGTGTGGTAGTGAAAGGGTTATTCTTTTTATTTTTTTTTATTTTTTTTGTCGGCCGGCCCAATCCTCTGCGAGAGAGAGAGAAGGCCCCTGGGTAAAAAAAACTGAAAAACCCAACGTGCCACTCCCACGACTAACGACCCCGTCGACTTGACATCTGGACGGGCCCGGCGGCGGTGCTGTGGAGGAGAGGGACGTCGCACGCTCCCCGTCTCCCACACGCCGCTGTGGGCCGCTGTCTTCTCCTCCCTCCCCTCCCCTCCAGCTCGCTCCGGTCTGAGTGGCTGCCGCGGTGAGGAGGACGGATGGGAAGTTAAAGTATATAGGTGGTGGTTGTGATATCAGATGATGTTTTCTCCATGCCGTCTGCAGCTGTGAACGACCACGTGTAGTGTGTGATTTCTCCCCCCCCCCCCCCCCCCGCGAGGCTGGAGGGTCCTGGTTCATACGTGGCCTCCGCCGTGCGGTCCTTCCTTTCTTTCTCCGACGCGTATATGACGCCTCCCGCTTCATCGCAGGTGAGTCCCGGGCGCTCGCGCGTAAAGACAACGGGAACCTTGTGGTGGCTCTGGTCCGGTACGACAGCAAACGGCACGGTTCACCACACGGTTCACCACACGGTTCACCACACCGCGCAGGTGTTCTTCCGAGACGGGGAGGGAAACCAAGCCACCGCTCCACGGTTTGTTACCTTATAAAACATCCTGCGTGGAATTGGACCACAGCTTTATACTTTTTATACACTCTCCTATTCTGTGTGCGTGTGTGTGTGTGTGTGTGTGTGTGTGTGTGTGTGTGTGTGTGTGTGTGTGTGTGTGTGTGTGTGTGTGTGTGTGTGTGTGTGTGTGTGTGTGTGTGTGTGCGTGCGAGCCTCACTCTCCCAGGTCTCCGCTCCAAAGCAGCACTTGGCTCAGAGACTCAGGCTGTAACTCTTTAATGGCCTCGTTGTTTATCCTTCATACAGACCTGCTGCAACCCACTGTTCCTCTGGTTCTAATGGTTCCTCTGGTTCTTCTGGTTCCTCTGGTTCTTCTGGTTCCTCTGGTTCTTCTGGTTCCTCTGGTTCCTCTGGTTCCTCTGGTTCTTCTGGTTCCTCTGGTTCTTCTGGTTCCTCTGGTTCTTCTGGTTCCTCTGGTTCTTCTGGTTCCTCTGGTTCTTTACGACTCGGTGGTGAAACTGCCAGCTTTTTAAAATACATTTATTTATTTATTCGATTGTTTTTTTTAAACAATACAATGGAGGTTATGCTCCAACTCAGAGGAAGCCGCTACGCCCCAAAACATTGGATCCCAGCTGTGAGCTCCCTGTGTAACTCAACAGGTCGTCCAGGGGTTTGAACCGGTGGACACTTTCCAGATGGCACCGCCCGGCCTACCTACCACGTCCAGGCATACCACACACACCCAGGCCTACCACACACGCCCAGACCTACCGCACACACGCCCAGACCTACCATACACACGCCCAGACCTACCACACACACGCCCAGGCCTACCACACACGCCCAGGCCTACCACACACGCCCAGGCCTACCACACACACGCCCAGACCTACCACACACACGCCCAGACCTACCATACACACGCCCAGGCCTACCACACACGCCCAGACCTACCGTACACACGCCCAGGCCTACCACACACGCCCAGGCCTACCACACACACGCCCAGACCTACCATACACACGCCCAGACCTACCGTACACACGCCCAGACCTACCGTACACACGCCCAGACCTACCGTACACACGCCCAGACCTACCGTACACACGCCCAGGCCTACCACACACACGCCCAGGCCTACCACACACACCCAGACCTACCGTACACACGCCCAGGCCTACCACACACGCCCAGACCTACCATACACACGCCCAGGCCTACCACACACGCCCAGACCTACCGTACACACGCCCAGACCTACCGTACACACGCCCAGGCCTACCGTACACACGCCCAGGCCTACCGTACACACGCCCAGGCCTACCACACACACGCCCAGGCCTACCGTACACACGCCCAGGCCTACCACACACACGCCCAGGCCTACCGTACACACGCCCAGGCCTACCGTACACACGCCCAGGCCTACCACACACACGCCCAGGCCTACCACACACGCCCAGGCCTACCGTACACACGCCCAGGCCTACCACACACGTCCAGGCCTACCACACACACGCCCAGGCCTACCACACACGCCCAGGCCTACCGTACACACGCCCAGGCCTACCACACACGCCCAGGCCTACCACACACACGCCCAGGCCTACCACACACACGCCCAGGCCTACCGCACACGCCCAGGCCTACCGTACACACGCCCAGGCCTACCACACACGCCCAGGCCTACCGTACACGCCCAGGCCTACCACACACGCCCAGGCCTACCACACACACCCAGGCCTACCGCACACGCCCAGGCCTACCACACACACCCAGGCCTACCACACACGCCCAGGCCTACCGCACACGCCCAGGCCTACCACACACGCCCAGGCCTACCGTACACACGCCCAGGCCTACCACACACGCCCAGGCCTACCACACACACCCAGGCCTACCGCACACGCCCAGGCCTACCACACACGCCCAGGCCTACCGTACACGCCCAGGCCTACCACACACGCCCAGGCCTACCACACACACCCAGGCCTACCGCACACGCCCAGGCCTACCACACACACCCAGGCCTACCACACACGCCCAGGCCTACCGCACACGCCCAGGCCTACCACACACGCCCAGGCCTACCGTACACACGCCCAGGCCTACCACACACGCCCAGGCCTACCACACACGCCCAGGCCTACCGCACACGCCCAGGCCTACCACACACGCCCAGCCCTACCACACACGCCCAGGCCTACCGTACACACGCCCAGGCCTACTGTACACACGCCCAGACCTACCGCACACGCCCAGGTCTACCACACACGCCCAGGCCTACCACACACGCCCAGACCTACCACACACGCCCAGGCCTACCGTACACACGCCCAGGCCTACCACACACGCCCAGGCCTACCACACACGCCCAGACCTACCATACACACGCCCAGGCCTACCGTACACACGCCCAGACCTACCGTACACACGCCCAGACCTACCGTACACACGCCCAGACCTACCGTACACACGCCCAGACCTACCGTACACACGCCCAGGCCTACCGTACACACGCCCAGGCCTACCGTACACACGCCCAGGCCTACCGTACACACGCCCAGGCCTACCGTACACACACCCAGGCCTACCGTACACACGCCCAGGCCTACCGTACACACGCCCAGGCCTACCGTACACACGCCCAGGCCTACCGTACACACGCCCAGGCCTACCGTACACACACCCAGGCCTACCGTACACACGCCCAGGCCTACCGTACACACGCCCAGGCCTACCGTACACACGCCCAGGCCTACCGTACACACACCCAGGCCCGGTATGCATCACTGTAAACGGCTCTGGAGCTCTCGCCGGTGTTAGTGTTAGAAACGGCACTCTGGAAAAAAGTCTGTGGGGAAAAAGCACTATAGGCTATAATGATTAAAGGTGATCAGCGTTTGCCAAGAAGTTGACGTTCTCAGCGTTTGGCTCAGCGGCGAGGCCATATTTGCACGCACACTCACTCTTTCATCTTTTGACGGAATAAACATTTCCAAACGGAGAAGTCCTATCATGATTCAGGTCTTTAATGGGAGGAAAAAGTGATCAGTGAGATAGGGTGTGTGCGTGTGTGTGTGTGCATGTGTGTGTGCATGTGTGTGCATGTGTGTGTGCATGCACAGCGTGTGTGCTGTGATCTAGAGCAGGTGGGTTAATACCACTTAATGCCAGAGCATGGGACTCTCTTGGCTCTTCACACTGTCACTAAAAGGGATCAGAGGCTATCGGAGATGAATAATCCCAAATAAAAAATGGCCAAAAGAAAATATCTAAAAGAAAATATAATTTTATTTTTTTTATAAATAGCTCTTCAAGCATCACAGTGATAAGAACAACAAGTGGGAATAATTTTTGTAACTCATCCCATATGACAGGCGGTAGTTGCTTAGATCTTTATGAGCGCGATACAGTGATTCACTTCTGTGCAGGTAAAACGAGTCAGTCAGGTAATCATGGGTCTCTAGTGGCGTCTGTGTATTCTGCCTACTTGGGTTCTTGGGAGTGGTGTTTACTGTTTTCATAGCAACATTTTAACATTGAAGTGAACGGGCACATCTTCCACGTGCGATTAAGGCAAATACTCTCGTCTTCGGTCCGTCCGAGAAAACGAGAGCCGCCTTCTCCTCAACATTTCATCGAGTCAACGAAATGATGGTGATAATTCTCTCCGGAGAAATCAACGCATGACGACGAGGAGCTGAGACGACATTTACATTTACATTTAGTAATTTAGCTGATGCTTTTATCCAAAGCGACTTTCAAGTTCTGTACGACAAGTCATCAGGAAGGGCACAACTCTATCAGCTGAGTAACAATGTTCATAAAGTGTTGAGTGTAGGTTAGTTTAATAGGACAAGTGCATGACAGTAAGGTTAGTTAGGGTTAGATTTTTTTTTATAAATTTTTTTTTCAGATAATGGTTGAAGAAGTGCAGTTTGCGAAGATTCTTGGCAGAGGCCTCGATCCTATGGTGAAAGAAAGAAGCTTTGGCATTAGTAATGGTTTTGGAGAATGTTAACAAGAGGTTGTGATTATGTGTCGATGTCAGCAGTGAGGCGTGACTTTCTATACTTCCTCTCAGCCGCTCTCAGGACCTGTCTTTGTGAAGATGCGGATTTACTCCGGCTGGAAGGTCACAAGGGGTATTTTTTTTTCCAGGTCAGATATGACTGACAGAGAGAGGAAGGTCGGGAGAAGATATGAGGGGGGAAAGACATGCGGCAAATGTACGTCGGGTTCGGGAGACGAACCCGGGTCGACCGCGTAGCACGGCAGTGTGTTACATGGTGCGTCCCCCGCCACCCCTGTTTAAATATTGTTACATCATTTGTTCTCTCTGACATGTGGAACCATGCCCCTCCTGCGTCAGGTGGGCGAGCGCTTCTCACACAACGCTGGTTCTCCGAGAGCTCTTTTAGTGGCGAGTCTCTGTCTGTACTTATTGAAACAAACACCCCATCAACAAAGCTGGCTAATAACATGTGTTTTTCTGCACCAATATCCGCTGTACGCCTCGATAAGTCACGCTCACCCTGGAGCAATAACAAGCCGAGCAAGTGTTCCCAGTGTATCCGATGGAGTTTGGGCTTCTTCATCTTTTTTTTCTTTTTAAAATGTTTTTTTGGCAGCCAGTCAAAACCACCCCCCACATGCTCTGAACTTACAGACCAGACCACACCATGCAGCAGTCAGCAGTCTCTCTCTCTCTCTCCCTCTCTCTCTCCCTCTCTCTCTCTCTCTCGCTCTCTCTCTCGCTCTCTCCCTCTTTACTGTCTCTCTCTCTCTCTCTCTCTCTCTCTCTCTCTCTCTCTCTCTCTCTCTCTCCCTCCTTACTCTCTCTCTCTCTCTCTCTCTCCCTCTCTCTCTCTCTCTCCCTCTTTACTGTTTATTTCTCACCGAGGCTGTAGAATTCCACAGTGGGTCTCTCACTCACGGTGACTCTCTCAGGGCCAGCTGTTGAGCCCAGCAGGTTGCATTCAGACCTGGATCATAATGGGATTAGAGTCTCCATGCATAAACCATCTACTGTACCAGGAGTAGTCCCCCACTTCTGTCTGGAAAAATTATATTTTTCTCCTTCTTTTCAGCTGTCAGAAACTAAAAGAATGGGTCTGGTAAGCAATGGGGGCTGTCAGAATGAATGCAGAATGAGGTCGTTGCAGAATGATTACCAAACAGAAAAAAGAACAACGTTATTGATATGAGGTGAGGTGAAAATTGTGTCCTTTTTTCATGATTTGCGTGCAAGACAAGCTAATAAATGGGTGTTACGAAGCACAGCCCAATGCCTAATGATTTCCTGTTGGTACTACCTATAAAACGGACACCGAACTTGTTAATTGTATGCAGTTTATGCATGCGACTTATATAAATGTGATCGTTGATATTAAAATGTAATTAGAATTGTCCTAATCTTGCCTACTCTCAGTAACAAGACACCATATGGCGCTGCAACACGCCTGTCTCCACTTGTACTGTATTTGAGAAAGAAAAGTCTGCAGTGGCCACAGGACTAATGCAGGACAGATGCATGCTGGGATACTAACATATTTTACAGTAGTAGTAGTTAGGGCTGTACTGAATGTCATTTTTTAACATTCGAAGCTTCTATTGAAGTATCCGAACGAAGCTTCGAATGTCTATAAAAAAAACAAAATTACTTCAAAAAAATACAAATAAAAAAAAAGTATTTTTTTCTCAAACTAAATCCTCAATTTGAATAAAGTGATTAATCTGATTAAATTAGTCTTTTTCTTTTATTAAATCAACTTTATTTAATGAATATAACTCATCAGTTTCGTCAACATAAATAATCCAATAAGGGCATGGTTGGTATGAAAGTGATGGTGGTGACGTCTTATAGTATAATACTATAATATTAGTGTAGCCTAATCTTTAACTGCAACTGTGAAGAAAACCCCCATTGGTTTAAACAGATTGAATAGACACGTAAAAAAAAAAGTAAAAAGATTTGTATTAATTATAAATAAAAAAAATGTAAGGTTGATTTATATATCATATGTCAACATTATGATCGAAGCTTCGAAGCATTCGGTACAGCCCTAGTAGTAGTAGTAGTAGATCTTGAACCCCCGGTTAGATCAGGTTCCCTGTTCTCTGATCGGTCATCTCACTTTACCATACGTTATCGATACTCTTAATAATAAACTGCCCTACGTCCTCGGACTTGGTTTCACAACTCCCACAGAGGTCCGCGCCATCGATGATTTCAGATTGTGGGCCTCCTCCTTCTTCCCACGCCCCACAGTGAGCGGTGAGCACATCATCGAGGCCCAGAGGAAACCAAGGATGCTTTCACAGCCAAATGGGTTTTTGCAATGAATTGGGAAAGAAAAGCTTTTTTTTTCTTTTTCTTGCGCTGATGTTTTCGATTTGATCTTTCTTTCTCTCTCACACTCACAAACACACACACACACACACAGACACACACACACAGACACACACACACACACACACTCACAAACACACACACACACACACACACACACACACTCACAAACACATGCACGCACGCACGCACGCACACACACACACACACACACACACACACACACACACACACACACACACACACACACACACACACACACACACACACACACACACACACACACACACACACACACACACGCACAATCTGGCTCTGGCTCTGAGCATTTTCCAAACGAGTTGTAAAAGCTCCAGGGTGGGGGCCTGGTTGGGAACACTATAGAAGGCCAGAATCAGACAACAGGGAGATTTGTTGAGAGAGAGAGAGAGAGAGAGAGAGAGAGAGAGAGAGAGAGAGAGAGAGAGAGAGAGAGAGAGAGAGACTACAGTATGTGGGGAGAAAGATCAGTGTGCAGTATTAGCTGCAAAATATGTTGATTGTTGTCAAACAATAAGAGGACACGCTCTGTGGTAAATGTTTCTGGGTGGCTACATCTGCACATTTGTTATTGTTATTAATTATTTATGTTTGTTAAGTGAATGAGTTTTTCTTTATTGTTTTTTGGTGTTATAATCATTTTGATTACTTGTATATGTTTTTATTTGTATGTTAAACCCGCTTTGACAATACGCACTTTCATGCCAATGAAGCCTATTTGAATTGAATTGAATTGAGAGAAAATAGAGAGAGACAGAGAGAGAGAGTGAGTGGGAGAGAGAGATAGAGAGAGAGATACAGAGTAAACATGAACGCACAAGTACACAGACACCACACACATACACGCACGCACACACGCACACACCAAATTGGGTGGGTTTCGGGAGGCAAGGCAGTAACATTTGCATAATGGGTCTGGAGTGTTGGCGTGTTTCAAGTGGAACGGGATAGGTCACGACACGACCAAGACGGAGGGACAGACGGAGGGACAGACAGACAGACAGACAGACAGACAGACAGACAGACAGACAGACAGACAGACAGACAGACAGACAGACAGACAGACAGACAGACAGACAGACAGACAGACAGACAGACAGACAGACAGACAGACAGACAGACAGACAGACAGGAGCAGATGCAGGGAGTGGTCAGTGACATCATGTCCTGACAGTCAGCAGCACACAGTGTAAACAAACCAAGCTATAGCTGCCATCCTGCGTGAGGGTGGAGGAGGGAGGACGGTGCCGCGGGGGCCGTGTCTGTGTGACCCAGCCATGAGCAGTTAAACAGCAGGCCATGTCTCCTCTTGGTTTATGACATATAAGAAAACGCTTTTTATTTCGCCATACTTACAGTAATCCCACCTGGTTGACTGCAGATTAGCATAACCCCCCCCCCCCCCCATGTTACTGCTACATGTTATTGTTAAAAGAAAAACATCACCTCCCCACACACACCCCTATTATTTCCCATGAAACAGAACTGTCTCAACTAGAGTTCAATTGTGTCTATTGTCTCCGTTATTTGTGAAATTGTAGACACGCCTTCACCCCTCTGTCAGCTATACGTTACATGTGATACAGATAGGATCTGAACGATTCCGGTTCCGATTCCGATTCTCCATTTCGATTCCTGTTCTAAACGATTCTCGATTCCGATTCTTTGAGGTGCAGGTCAAAACAGGTCACAGCTTATTTCGCAGGAGATTTTTCTTTTTGTTGAAAAAATCAAAAAAATAAATCATACTATTCACATTGTCAGTTGACTTGATACAGTTTAATTTGGTTGCTGTACTGTAACTAGGGTATTAATTAACAAAGACAATTTTTATTTATTTATTTTTAATCGAAATTAAGAATCGAAATGCAAATTATGTTACTTCCGGTTCCAGAACCAGAAATTAGGTCGGTGCCCAACCCGTGTGATACAGACAGGACCCCCGCAGCTCCCGCTTTGTACCTCAGGATCCGCAGCGCCGGCTCCTCGCAGGTCTGTTTATTTAGCTGTGTCTCTCCAGGAGCACGTCAGGTGAAGCCTCTCTCTCTGTCATGGCCGCCCCAGCAGGGGCCCCCCGCCCCGGTGCTTAGGATCTGGAATGGGGCTCCTGGCTGCGACGAATCCCCTCCTCCTCTGCTCCTTCCCCCGCCACTGCTTTCACAGAAAACACCTCCTCCCTGGGACTCCTCCTCCGACTCCAGACGAGGAGAGAGGTTCTGTCTGGAAGAGCCACCGTAGCCTGTTGGCACCATAGCGGGTTTCTCCCAGTGTGGGTCAGATGCAGTCCTATATACACTGTATCAATCAATCAATCAATCAGATTTATTTATATAGCACATTTTGACATGACACTTGTCAACCCAAAGTGCTTCACATAAGCTAAGAACAAAGACAAGTATAGAATAAACAGAAAATAAAAACAAACCAACGGATAGACGGGAAACAGAACAACACGTCAACAAGTACGGCAAGAGTCAAAGTGAGTCAGGGAAGGCCGGGCGCTATAGGTGGGGTTTGAGCTTAGATTTAAAAGACTCGATGGAGGGGGCAGATTTAATGGACATGGGGATGCTGTTCCAGAGGTCAGGGGCTGCAACCGCAAAAGCACGCCCCCCCCCCCCCCCCCCCTAGACTTGAAATTGGACCTATGGGTGGTTAAGAGACCCTTGTCCAATTTCCTTGTATGTACTGGCAGTGTGCCGTTCAGGGTGTGTTTTTTTTTATGTTGACTGCCATGTAGCTCCACTTCCTTCAGAGGACGTTTCAGACACACAAAGGTCAGGGTGTTCAAAGGACATGATAAATTACAAACAAGAAAAAGGAGGGCAGGCTCAAGGTCCAAACGGGGGCTTGTTGGACTTGGCAGAGCGTGGCAGACTTGGCAGAGCGACCTACAGAGAGCGGTCAGTCATCATCATACAGTACATTCCAGTCCTTGAGCTTCTCGTTGACTGGGGGACTAACTGTTCTGACACGTCGCGCCGGGGAGTGTGAGGAGGAATTGCGCAAAAGCAAAGTGACCTGGTTTTGATAACCTATCTGGGTTCCCCTCGGAGTGACTGGACCGACTTCAGAACACGTCCGGGCACTTCATTAGGCCTTGAGGAAACACAGACCACAGCTCTCCCTCGCATTTCCCAATGGATACTATTCTGAACGGGGGGGGGGGGGGGGATTTGGTTTGCGGTTGTAATTGTTTCAGTGGTCTCTTTTAGTATTTTTTTCTTTACAATGGGAATAGAATAATACTGCCAGTTGGGAGACATTTTGAAAGAGGATAATCCACCTTGAACCTCGCTCCTTGACCGGCTCTTATTTGATTTAATTTGATTTTATTGACAACAAACATAACAACATTGACAGATCAACATTTGTATTTGCCTGGTCAGGGATAAAACAAAAAGTCCAGGACTTATTTCCATCGTTGTTCCTGTTGTTACTGGTTGCAAGTGGCACGATGGAATCTGAAGTTCATCGAGCATTCTTAGTGCATATTCTAAAGTGCATTCGTAGTAGTATTCATGTTTCAGTTTATTTTGTATGTATAAAAAGCATCATTCATGTTCATTGGTGCATTAAAAACAATAATTATTTTCATCAATAAAGTGCATAGAGACATTACTCATCGTTCACCAGAGGTTCAACACATAATACAGTCAGGGTATTATGTAGACAGCTAGACTAGATATCATGTCGAGGGCGACGCGTTAAATCAATTCATGTCTCATAACCTTCCCAGAACTCTTCCTCACAGGGTCAGTTGGGTTCCTCCGATTTTTGGACGGGACCGAGAGAAGTTATTCATTTGGACCCCGCCTGCTCTCTCTCCAGCCTGTTTCCCTTGCAAACTTTTTTATTAAGAACCGGACCATGAACAACAGGCTGTCGTACAAGGGTGGGTCCGCGGCGGGGGGAAACGGAGCACCGCACGCAACGCAGATTCTCTGGCTCGCCCGATAGATTATCAGGAAGTAAGGCTTACTTAATGGTTCATTAAGACTTCATCTGTCGCCTGCTGTTGCATTAGAGGATGAGGTTTAACAGACCTGTGACCCATGTTATTTTTTTTTTGCTAACGATAGGGCCGTTAGCATTCCAACAAGCTGTTTCACATTCAAATGGCCTTAATTAAGAGCAAAGGGGGGAAACAAAGGGAGAATAATCTTTGCTCTTGACTGTTCTGTCTCCAAAACCTGAGTGCCGCTTGCTGCGTGGCGAACAGCTACTTCCTCCTGCCAATGTGGCCATGGCAACCAAACACTCCCATAAACTCTCGCAGTGAGGGAAAACCAATGTTTAATTCGGCTCTTTTCCCCCCTCATCTCGAGAAATGATGATGTATTACGGTTTAGATTTTCACATCCTCTGAGGATTTATGGGTTTAGCGGCACCTCAGATATCAGAGCCGTCTACTACAGTGCTACCATTGTAACACCGTGGGCTCCTGAAAATAAATCCTACGCTACACAGAAGACGGAACAAGGAGTACATGTGCCAATTGAAGAAAGAAATGGGGGTGTATGTTTTCACAGATCACCTGTCTGGAGGTTATTCCCTCCGCTCTTAGATGTTTACGTGTCAATACAAATACAACGACACACACACACACACACACACACACACACACACACACACACACACACACACACACACACACACACACTGGTGCACACACACACACACACACACAGCGTCTATACCAAAGGTAGCCGCATTTCTGGCAGACGTTTCTGGTCATGTGACATGTGCGCCCAATAGCGTGACGAGCTGTGTCTTTGCCCATTTCCACGTCAAACAGCCTGCAAACTACCTGGCGTTCTATCGCCATGCTCTTAACCGTCGAAAGAACTTGCCGTCACGCTCTAAGACAAACTCTAACCTTAACCAACTTCGAAGAGCGCCTAAACTTAACCAGTGTAGAAACTGACGTCGGCCAATCAGAGAGCGTCTGCCAGAAATGCGGCTACCTTTGGTAATAACGCACACACACACAGTAAAAATCTGTTTGGATAGCTAGTAGGCTACTTCTTTAAATCTACTTCTTTAAATAAAATGTCATGTTACAATCTCCAGTTACCTTTGTATCTATGACTTATTGTGGTCCCGAGGGTTTTGGCTGTTTAAAACGCAGAGTGGCTAGTGACTTTAGAAACCACTAGCCACAGTGGCTGCAGAGCCAGGGAGTGAACGTGAAGCTCTGGCTACAATGTATTTTACTATACATACAACTTTATAGGTTGCTCAGTTCTTTCTCATGAGTATATGTTGTCTTGAATCCATTGAAACTTGCTCAATGGAGTCTCGTAAAAGTGATATGCAGCCCTCACTGGCCTTCTCCCCTCATCTCAGCGCTGGTCCATCACTATGGGAAGAGGAGCGTGACTCTCTTTGGTTTGACCGGCAAAGTTACGCAGAGGAAATAAGGGGTTGTGCGTGCAAGTGCTCATTTGTGTGTGTGTGTGTGTGTGTGTGTGTGTGTGTGTGTGTGTGTGTGTGTGTGTGTGTGTGTGTGTGTGTGTGTGTGTGTGTGTGTGTGTGTGTGTGTGTGTTTGTGTGCATGAGTGCTCGTGTGCCAGTGTGTGTGTGTCACAGTATCTTTGTGCAGCACTTTGTGCATGTGTCCTTTATGTGTGCATGTCTGTGTCTGTAACAGTGTGTGTGTCTGTGTCTGCACCAGTGTGTGTGTGTGTCTGTGTCTGCACCAGTGTGTGTGTGTGTCTGTGTCTGCACCAGTGTGTGTGTGTGTGTGTGTGTGTGTGTGTGTGTGTGTGTGTGTGTTGTGTGTGTGTGTGTGTTGTGTGTGTGTGTGTGTGTGTCTGGAGTTGGTGGCTCCACTCCAGTGCCTCTGCCACAGTGATGGCACAGCTCTCCTTTGATCTGGCAGCCCAAGGCTGGACCCAGCGGGGGGGG